>NW_007260311.1:1627317-1716347 GCF_000164805.1 Carlito syrichta
CCATAAACAATACCCTAGCATGACTATGCTGTGCATAAATCCTTTTGAACTGGTCCCAAACTTTGAGAAAATATATATATTTTGATATATACGTGTGTGTGTATGTGTGTGTGTATGTGTGCGTTTGTGTATTTTAAATTGAGGGAAACTGCTTTAAGTCCAGAAAGTCATGGGAAATAAATATTCTAATAAATATACTAAGTCAACCAGGAAGTAATTCAGATTGTTAGTACCCAGTGCGTTGTCTGTACATGAAACACTGATAATCTTAATGAAACTAGTACTCTGGGGGATTTCAAAAGGAAGATGCGTACAAAGATCTGTGTTTTATAGCTGTATGGTCTGTGTGATTGTGTTAAAAGGGAATGGTGTTACCCAGCAGTGCCTTATTTTTGCAGTAGAAAAGTTTCCTCACTTTTTTCTGGTGGGTATAGAACTATTATTTGTTGTTAAAAATCAATAGTAAGAATTTATTTTAGAAAAAGAAAGCAGAAAGAATCTCATACCTAGGTGGATGGCAAGCATGTAGAGGTGGTTTTTAAGCCTGTCTTTCCCCCCACCTTTCATTTGCTGAAAAAATTAGCTCTCAAAAGCTCAAAAGCTCTCGAGGAGAGGAGGTCTCAAAAGCTCTCGAGGAGAGGAGGTCTCTCTTAAAACTGCGAGGTTCACAAAAAAATTCTTGGTTCCTTTCTCTGCTGACTCCTCCTCCCCTCCTTATGCTGAGCTCCAGGAAGTTAGTGGAAGGGAGTGGAGGGAGGGTCCAGGGCTCAGACCCTCCAGCAGCACAGGTTTAATGCTGGTGACAGCTACCCTGTCCTCAGAGGTCCCGGGAGAGTGCTTCTTGCCAGTCCCTTCTCTCTAGCTAACTGTTTGCTCTAGGTAGTCTGTGTTTAAACTCAGTTCTCAAAGACTCCCCCATTCACCTTTCCCCTATTTTTTTTTGTGGAGACAAATTCGAATCCAGCAGGTGCCTGTGTACCTGGTAACCTAATCCCAAGGTTCTCAAGCAGTTTTCTGAAGGTAGGGCTCTCGTTGTGGTGTTTGGTTAAATTTTTGGGAGTTACGGGCTGAAGGCATTAGACTACCGAGAGTGGTTTATTCCCAAAGGGGTTCTGCAAATTAATCACCCTGTGAGCTAAATTTGTTTGTAGACATATTTGGAAAGAAGGAGACCCACATGGGATGCATTCTCTTCATTTGTTCTGTAGAGCACCTGCTCGGAGTATTATATAGCAGCGCGCCTCACTCCCCCCCGTACTGCAGTACTTGGTATCTCATGATGGGTGTAGGGTGATGATGAAGATAATAATACATTTATTCCTCCGTTCCTCCTCTTGGGAATTCATGGCACTCCGTTATCTCAACGAGAGTGGAGGCGGTACGAGGGATTTAGGGATACATGGAGATTTTATATATATAAATTCGTTTGTCTGTTTCTATAGCAATTGCTTCTTAAAAATAATTTAGTAGTTTAATACAAAAGCGGGAGATGGGTTTTTATGTGCTCATATGGGGAAGGTTTTTTTAGTTTCACACATGTTCAGTTTTAATGGGTAATAATTACATCTTGGTATTTTGATGTCAGGCTGGTTATGAGGCCTAATTCTGCAGGCAGCCTCCTCACGAATTTGCTCCTAACTGCTGATTTTAGAGTGAGGGAGTTGCAGGCCAGGATCCCCTTCTGTTTTTAAGACAAGAGAACACGTAAGTAGCTCCTTCAGTTCCTTTTTCACAGACAGTCGCTTTTCCTGGCCTTTCTTCTCCTGGCCTAGGAATAGAATGTATATATATGAAATTTTGTAGTTGGGGCTTTTTGTAGTTAAGGCGGATTTCTTAAGAAACAAACAACAACAACAACAAAAACTGTCCCCACTCCTGCAGCCCACGTCTCTTTCTAGACATCCTTTCCCACCTCCTCACTCCAGTTTGTGGTTTGCAGGCTTGATTCTCTGCAGCCTGGCCCTGCATGTGCTGGGAAGGCAGTAAAAATGAGCACTAATCAATCTTTCAGAGAGAAGCAATGGGCATTAGAAGGCCACTATCCTGTGACTAAACACACCCCCTTTATGGAGTGTTGGTACTAATAAAGGCCAGCTTATTACTGAGGCAGAGACCAAAGCCTGGATGAGGTCAACCATGACTGACAGTCATCAGTCATTCTTAATGATACTTTTTCCCGTGCTTTCTAAGGGATTCTGAGCAGAGTGCAAATCATTTGGGGTCATTCATAGTTCATGTACCCACAGATGGCAAAGGGTTTTGAAAGACTTCAGTTTAAACTTGTAAAAAAAAAAAAAAAAAAAAAGATCCTCACTTTTTTTTTTAAAGGAAGGGAAAATACCCCCAAACAAAACATAGATTTTTCTTATTGGAACGTTTCATGTTCTTTCAACCTAATAGATGTTTTACACACTACGGTGCTTGTGCATTATTAAAAGAGACATAAATTTATGTTTTATGACGTCTGTCTTCTTTAATTATTACCTTTGATGTCTATTGGTGACTAAAGAGAGCTTAACGGGATTTCTTTCTCTTCTTAAATTTCGCATCGTGAAACCCAGCTAGTCCCTGACAGATGTCTGTTCCTCACCTTCAGGATTATTTTATAAATCCCTTTCTGATGAGCGGAAGTGTCAAATCAAGGACAGGTCATAAAGTAAAAGTATAAACCTTTTAAAGAGAGACCTTGGTAATATATAAACATTCTGCACACTATCTGAATTTTTTATGGACTAAAGAAAAATTATATTTCAGCTGGAAGAAGGAAGAAGTTTAAACATCGGTCTGGGTTTTAATGTATGATTTTTTTCTTCCCTCATGCTCTTATTTATAGCCATCTCAGAAACCATTGCCTTTATCGGCTCTTTTAAACATTTGGACTCGATTTGGAGCCTGCCTGCTAATTGTGTGTGTTTAAATTCAGAAGGTTGACTTTGAATCGATGCTTGGGTACAGCCTAGTATACTGGGGGAATGCTGGGTGTGGAGTGGAGGCCTGGGTCTTTGTTCTTCTGCTGTTTTTTTCTTTCTTTCTCAAGCCTCAGTTTCCTTCTCTGTAAACAAAAAATTTATATTCTTAGAGAATTCCAGAAGTGTCTTATTGTACAACTATGCAGTTTGTTGAATCCATTCATAGCACCCCTGAATTGGAGGGCGTCACTGTCTTGAAGCAACAGCTGTCCTTTATTTTATTTTTTTAGAAAAGCTGGTTGTGCTCAGAGAATTTGCTTTTGGTAAAATTTGAGTTTATTTCTACTTATAAAATTGGAAGTCAGCCGGAATCAACTTCTGGGCCCTCCTGCTGTTTTCATGTCAAGGCATATGGAAATGTGTCCCTGCACATAAGACCCAGAAGTGGCATGGGGCAGGGTTTCGTGGTTCTTGGGTGTGGGTGTGCATGAAGGCAGATACACAGGCCACTAGGAAATGCCTCCTGGCTTCACGGCCACCTTCCTCACGGATGATGAGGTTGGAAACATGCCTATAGCTTTTTAAAGAAAAATATTTTGAATTGAATTCAGCAGTTTCTTAAACATCTACTGTTTGCAAATAAGGCATGGCCCTAGGTGAGCCTGGCTTTGGAGCTCAAGGGGTGTCAGGGGTGTGCCTTCTAACAGTCACTTCTGTCTGTATGTGAGCATGATGGCCTGTCCATGGGGCTTTCTTCAGACTGGCCCATCTCTGTCCACTTGCCCCATAACCTCAGTGTGTCCTTTTGAACATCAAAAGTTCCCCATGACCTCAGCGGGTCTTCTGGACACTGGAAATTAGAACCCCTCTATCTGGAAAGAAACTCATCAGCGTGCAGTGCTGGCGGTGACACAACTGACTACCCTACCCATTTTGGGCCTGAAGGGAAAAGGTTTTCCCAAGGAGAGGTGGTGGTGGACTTGCACGTCATCCTGAGCACAGCGGACAGCAGTTAATGGAAGACCATATCCTGGTGGTGGGTTTTGCTTAATGTTCTTTATTATGAAGAATAGCAGTACCTCAGAGCCATACGTTTTTTGAGAATAGACTTTCCCTGTTGATTTTTGTTGTTGTTATTGTTAGACGGGTTGTTTAGAACTCAGCCAAAAGAGAACTGGGTGGAGAGGCAGGTTTGCACTTGACCGTGCATTTTTATCTAGAATGTCAAACGTCAATTCGTTTGGTGAAGTGTGAGGCTTAAATTATAATCTGTGCTAAGCAATTAGTTTGGAAATATGTGCTATCTTTAGGAAAATCTCCTTAGCGGGGATCAGATGTAAAAGAAAAAGAAAAGATGTAACTCAGGAGGTCTGGGGACAAGACTGGCAACATATTTTCAAGGCAAAGTCTTATATACAAATATAAGCATATGTTCACAGTGTACAAATGTCTTAAATATTCAAAGCAAATAAAATCCTGATGGAAAAAAAGGTGTTTGGATGTAGTGTTACATTTAATTTTCCTTAAGCAGTAGGAGATATTTGGTATCTGCAAAGAGTGAGTCTCTTGCTCCCCGCTCACCCCACCCTGAGGTTCCAGAACCTTCTATTTGTTCCCATTGGTGAGCCCACGAAGTCTTTGATTCCTTGCTGATTACTCTCTGGAAGACATCTATCAGGCACTGTCTTATCTGTTTGTGAGGCGGCTTGGGCCCCAGATTTAAGTCATGGGTCTGGCTACAAGTTAGAGTGTGATTAATAATTGACTAATGTAGCTTTTATTTATCACAGGCTAGCACATTTTGCCATTACTGAGTTAATTTATGTTAAGTGTAAGCTGTCGTTCAATCTGTTTTTCAACTTTTTTTTTTTAATCCTAAGTCTATCTTTCACTTTTTGAGAAACAAAAATCCTTATACAGGGCACAGACTCACTCGGTGCCAAAAAGTTGATTTCCTTTTCACTGGAGCCATGCATCACCAGCCCTCCCAGCTGCAGTGTCAGCCTCTGACAGAATGACACGTGTCATTTATCAAAGGGGCCAGGCTGGGCCTTGGGAACCGTGGCCGACAAAGCCCGAGAGAGTTCATTTTGCAGTCCCTCCTACTCTCTGTGAGCCCCTTGCCAGGAAAGCCTGTGATGTTTCTGTCTTCAGAGCATTACTGTAAGTCCTTCAACCTTCACAGAATTAACCCTCCCCACCTCAGCCCACAGCAACTGCTCCGAGGTCCTGCCCAAGAAGGTTCTGAGACCCAAATGAGCCACTGTTTCAAGCTTGGGAACAAACAAGCCCACATCTCTCCATAGGTACACCCCACAGAGTTCCTGCTTTACCCACATAGAGTACGACCCTGATCCTCCTCTTCCCCCTACTTTTTAGCAGGCTTTGAGAATGAGAGCCCTAAATGATCCTCAGTGGTGAGACAAGGTCAGAGACATAAAAAGCCAGCACTAAAGTGTTTCCCTTGTATCACAAGAAGTAGGTCCCCCACTCCTGGCAGAAGTTTGGTCTTTTTTTTGAGTCTGCCTAATAAGTGTTTTACTCCAGGCTATTTTTGAAACCACCTACTAAACCCGATAGATGTTTCTTCTTTCTCTCTGTTGCTTAGAATTTGTAACCCCATTCTTGCCTGCATAAAGACAGGGATGAGGTTTGAGTAGAAAAGTTGCTGAAAAGGATATTTTTGAGAAGAGAGAGAAAGGCTGCCTTTTTACCCGCAGATTGTTTACTTTTTATATGAATTCCGAAACCTCTAGAAAACCACCAAAAAAAAGTGAAAAGAAAAAAAAAAAGTCAGCCAGAGGAGAGCATGCTGTTAAAATAGAAAAGGATTTGGCTAAAATAAATGGTTTTTTTTTTCCCCTTGAAGAGTAGAATTTTGCATTTTAATCATGTATGGGAATGTGAGAAAAGTTATTGTTTCTCTCCTTCCATCCCTTTGTACTTTGTATGGTCCCTACCACACTGAAGTTATTTACAGCATCAGATATCTTTTAAAGAGATAGTGAAGGAGACTGTTGCCTCAGCCAGGAACTTTCCAGAAAGAAGTCCTATAAATTAGCCATTGCTCAGGAGTGGCTGTTTCCTAGGCAGAGCCGGCCCTTTCATTTGTCTGCATAAGGCTAATTTATTTTTGCAGCCAGATGTGTGCTGACAGCCATCACTCAGAGCCTCCTTCCCCCACCGTTAGGAGGTCTGGAAGACAGTCACGTTTCCCATTTTACAGAATCCCCATCAACATTATTGAAGATGGATGTATCTTTAAAGCAAAGATTGATTGTGGATATCGGAGTTATGGTGTCATTTATCATGGTGAATATTATTTAGACTTGGGTTGTACAAGGCTGTAACTTGAGACACAGCCAGGGGAGGGACAACCTGAAAACACGGATCCATGAACTTTAATGGATGGATGCTTTTTTCAAAGCTCAACTCACTATAGTGTGATTTACTCTTCTTACTGAAAGGAAACAAGCATTTCAGTCTTAAAGGGACAGCATGCCGGATTGTCCTGTCCAGTGGGTTCTGCCCGCTAAGGCATTACCAGGGACAGTCAGAGATGCTGAGGAGGCATGGATGGTGAAACAGACCCTGGCCACACCAATGTGCATTAAAGGCTGCTTTCTAAGTGGATCTCCTCCTCTCTGTTTTTAAAGAACCCTGATATGCTCAGATGTGCCCCAGAGCTTCCCATTATCAGGGAAACAGCGAAGATGCTGGCCAACCTCTCCCTAAGTGCTACAGAGAATGGCCATTTGTATTTAGGAAGACAAATGAAATCTAAACTCTTCCATGTCAGGAGCATGATGCTTTGGGGAGCAGGCACAGCTATCTTCGAATGCTTAAAGGTGGTACCATATGCAATATAAGCAGTCTCATCGACCTAATTAATACCAGTCTTTTTCATTTTCTTCGATATGGCACAGCTATTGACATTGGCCCTGCAGGGAGATGGGCTCCGAGGGAGCTTAATCTACAGGAGCAGCCCATCCAAAGTTGAACCTCTCAAAGATTGGTCCTTACAGCTCTCTTCCTAGGAAATGGTGGTGCAGAACTACGTAGCAAATGTGTCCCTTCTTTCTGCGACATGGTCCCGGAAGCTTCTGCATACATGCAGTCCCAAGGAGCAAGCGGGGACTTGCCTTGTTTCTAATGCAGTTCTCTGTGCACCTGATACCTGGGTCAGATGCATTAGCTGTCTGGGTCATGGCCCTTGGACCCTGACTCATTTTATTTGTTGTTTACGTTGTTTTATTTTGTCTTCCTGTTTCAGGGGTTTGGATGCACATGGTAGGCGGAGGAGCTCTCAAAGTGAGTGAGGGGCTGGCTGCAGTTTGGCCTGGCTGGGCGTGCTGCCCTGGCCCGCCTGTGGCCTCCTGCGGTGACCTGCCATCTCCAGGTACCTCATTGCTGGAGCTGCCAGATGGCTGTGCTGGGTCACCCGTCCTGCGGGTTTTCCCCAAAGCCCACTTCAGCTTTGATGCTGGGGTGTGGCTTGGACTACAAATCCTACAAACCCCCTTTGTTTCCTGTCTTTTTTTGAGACAGGGTCTCACTGTGCCCCCCAAGCTAGAGTGCAGCGGCACGATCATAGCTTACCGCAACCTTGACCTCCTGGGCTCAAGTGATCTTCCTGCCTTAGTCTCCTGAGTAGTGGGACTACAGGCATGTGCTACCATGCTCAGCTAATTTTTTGATGTTTTTTTTGTAGAGATAAGGTCTTGCTATGTTGTCCAGGCTGGTCTCAAACTCCTGGGCTCAAGAAATCCTCCTCCCTTGGCCTTCCGAAGTTGCTGGGATTACATGCGTGAGCCACTGCACCTTCCCCCCTCCCGCCTTTATTTTTTTTTTAAATATAGAAAGTTTCTTGGACTTGTACGGTCTACTGAACAAAAGTAACTTTCTTTCCAGCTCTGGGTACTCCTCAACTTTCAGAGCTTACAGTCTGAAGGTGTGAACTCATTTCTCAAGTGCCACTTAGGGGGACCTATCAGAACACTTGTCTCTTTAAAAAGTTGTTCACTGACTTTTTTGTGTCCCCCATAGATGCTCAGCCCCATGAGGGCAGGGCTATCTTGTCCTTCCACCATCAGAGCCCAGCATGGTGCCTGTGTCACAGTCACAATTGCTTGCTTGTTGAGTGACTTCTGAACCCCCGCTGTGGGGAAGCCCTGGCTCCCTGGAGGACAGGTAAGTGAGACAGTTTATGACACAGAGCAGACCCTGGTTGCTGGTAATGGTGGGTGAAAAAAGAAAACAGGAACCTTTCTTCCATTTTAAAAGAAGTGCTAACCCACATTGGGTGTCGGATTGGTTTTCTTGGGAGCTTCCTTGCTTGTAATTTCAACCTAACCTTAAGAAAAAGAAAAGAAAAAAAAAAAAAAGCCCAGTGGAACAAAAAGAGAGGGACAAAGAAAGATGGTATGGGAGATTGCTGGCACCTGCTTTTGAATGTTAGGTAAAAACAGTAAAGTAACGTCTGGAAAAATAATCCGTTCCATCCTCATACCTCTGCTTATAGACAGGCTCATGATAGTTTTGATGTTGGTATTTTAAGGACAAACAACAAGATCTTCTCTCAGTTTTACTATGGTATATAGGTCTATGTTTAATTGCAAGTTAAAGGCACATTCTTGGCCTTTCAGGAACATAAGAAATCTCTACAAACAGGAAGTAGTTTATCAAATTCCTATGAATCATGGCGTCTGTAATGTTGGCCGAGGTCAAATCATTACACTAAATATATTGTAACCGTTATTAATGCACGGGGTCCCTTGCCACCTTTGTGATGTAGGATTGCCGTTTCCTGATTAAAAGCTGTCTGGTGCCGAGAGATTCAGCAGCTCCTGCCGTCTTCGAGTGACTGACAGGCACTCAGAGCTGATGTCTCTGAAAGAGCCTAGGTGCGTTCCCTAGGAATGCACCTTATGGAGGGCCCAGAGCGCCGGGAAATATAGAAGACAGGAAACAAAACAAAAGTGACTCAACTTCAGCAGCCACAACTGTGCATCCACAAGAAGGTCAAATTTATCACGGCACATTATGGAGTGCAGCAAATGTCATGAAAACCATTGTTTTTTAATTTTTTTCTCGGAGAGTTTGAATGAGGTGATTTATGGTAGTTATTCATCTTAAGGGTCATTCATCAATTTTTAGTTGCTAGGCAATCAAACCAGCAGCTGTTTGCTTTGAATCAAGCTGAAAAGTTGTCAGTCACCACACGCAGGTATGACCTTAGTGGTTGCAAACATCATGCGTGCAAAATTAAAGAGACGTCGTCTTTCTTCCCCGCTTCCTCTGACTTCCCTGTGATTTGTGGGTGTAGAGCTGGCCCTTCCTGGCTATTACAAAAAAAAAAAAAAAAAAAGAACAAAGGAGTGCATGGAAAATTTCTTGACTGGAAACATGAAAATATCTCTCCAACATTGGATTTCAACCACATTCCCTATTGGTGTTGCACAGGTTAGGTTACTCAAGTAACTGCCATCAGCTGATGGGAGGTGACCCACACAATTTGTAATTAAATTACCCAGTTTTTTCTTTTTAAAAAATTCTTTCCCTAGTGGGGGAAAAAACCTCAAATCTCAGCAGTTCTTAATGTGTGGCCCGGGTTGTTGGCTCTCCTGACAGTAGTTTGGGGTTGGCAGTGGGTAGTGCACAGTGGATGAGATGTAGTTTCTGTCCAGTGGTAGAGGGTGAAAACAGCAAGGGGGCCTGGCAGGCTCTGGGTGGAGGAGGCACTCGTGGGTCCCTGGCCTTGAGCCTGGCTCATAGTGGGTGCTCAGTTGGCACCCATGGTTTCCTTCTGCCACTCCGGCCGCTCCGCTTGCTGGTAGGCAGCTCAGACCTGGGTGGCCTCGGAACCAGGATTCCTTTGCCTGTCCCCACCGTGCTGTGCTCCTGCCCAGGGCATGCTCCTTCTGGAGGCCCCTGACAAGGGTGCTTGGTGTGACTTCTTCTCCAGGTCTTTGCTTTTCTGTCTGTCACCCCATAACATTTCGAGTCTCTTTCGTATTGTCGACGCTGAGAGGATGTTTCTGGATCTGTGTTCTGTGTTGGCAAATGTGTAAACAGAGTTTCTTGCCTGCACCTTGTAATTTTAGATATTCACAGAGCTGCAAAATTTATCCCTAGGAAGGAAAAAGGCATGCGACACCTTATTTTTATGTATGTAAACCAGTTTTCCATCACTTGGGAGGCTTTCAAGCAGAAATTTTACTTTGTTTCTTAGTTGAGTTTTAATGTATCTACACAGGTAATTTATGCCAATAAAGCCAAATTTTAGGGAACTGTGTGTTGGATACTAGTATATTTTTAAGTTTGAATGACCTAGATTATGGTTTTGATTTACTTGATTTTTGGTGATGGACATTGAGACCAGGTAGTTGTAAGACATTTTGCATGTACTTTGGAAAATCCAAAATAAGTTTAATTTGGAAATTAGGTTTGCTTCATCGGAATTGTTCTTTCACTGACTCATTTGATAAGTATTTCCGAGGGTCTGAAGTGTTTCTTTTTAGTAGGTAGTTCTACACATTGGAAAAGGTAGTTTTCTGATCAAGCCTTCTCTAATGCCAAGTCTATTCTGGGATTCCAGGTAAACTGTAAGCAGAGTGTCTTTGATGTCCCCAGTTAATTCACACTTTAAGGAAGTTCCCACAGTTCTTTACCTGATATCCTTGGGGCCAGATATATTTAGGAATTAAATGCCTATCAGATTTTTGAAATAAAATTCAGTGCATATACTGCATATTTTGCACCATCCTTAGGTTAATGAAACATGAGTTTTGCTGCAAAGAAATGGACGACTCTTCACACCATTTAGGGTGAAGAAAGACTAGAAGTAGCCTCATACCCATTCAGGTTTTATTGCCAATGAATTCTGTTTGGGTTAGATTTGCCATAAAAAGTTAGGGAGTTTCTTTTATTTCTCAGGGCTATTTGTGGTGAAGGGAATGAGGGTTTGTGTGAGTGCACAAACCCATTTCACAGGCCAGCCTGTCCTGATCTGTTTGGGGCTGGTAACCTGGCTTTGGCCAGTGCCTGGGAGCAGTTAATGAGCTTGACCACAGCCCCAGTGGTTCTGGAATTCGAGCTGCTCTCATATTTTACTCTGTTGTAGGGGTTCTTTTTGGGGTTTTCTGTCACGCTCACATACAAAAGTGATATTAGTTATGTCTGTAACCTCCCAAAGCCAGCTTGGTTATCTCTTTAAAACACTGAACTGTAGAAACATAGTTTACTTCCAGTATATTCCCATATGTCTTGTAAAGTACAATTTCTTCTCACTTTTTGGAGAATCTGGAATTAGCATTATAGCATACTTTACTTTGTAAAGAATATATGCTATAATTATATATGTATATATAAAGTATATATGCTAAAATTAGTATTATAGCATGCTTTTACTTAGGAAGGAAAAAAACCGAAAACTTCCGCTAACAACATTCCAATTGTTTCTGCTGATTTTCATGGTGAAAATATAAATACAGTGACAATACTAAAAAGAACACCTTTCCAATCATCTCAGCTCTGTAAGAAATACACTAAAATTTACTCCAGTGTTATGCATATTGGTTCTGGATAACTAGTAGTTAACATTTAAGAAGCACAGAAGTGTTGGGATCCTTCTTATTGTATTTTATTTTTTTAGTGGGTGGGGTCCCTAGTAGGAGTTAGCCTAGTGGACTTATATTAGAAATCTGCAAATGCTCATAGCTTTTGGGAGTTGAAAGACCCATGTAAAGAAACTGCCTGTTTGCTGGTCTGATAATCTCTTTCTTAGTGATCTTCCTTTTGGAGGGGTTACTTTGTATTCATTTCACTTCTAATTGGAAAGGCTGTTTCATACTTTGAACTGTTGAAGTCCACATATGGTGCTTATTCTGTTGAACACTTGCCCTGCACACTGCAGAGGATGCAGTTCACTGGGTGGGAAGACTGTCCTTTTGCTATTGGTTGGGAGGATTGATTAACTGACTTTCCAATGCTTTTACAAACCTTTTTTTGGTGGCGTGTGTGTCAAGTTGTTTGCACAGGTGTCCCTTTTTTTCCTTTTTCTTTTTATGTTTCAAAAAAAAATTAATACAGTGGCCCAGGCTGGTCTTGAGCTCTTGGGCTCAAGCAATCCTTCTGACTTGGCCTCCCAGAGTGCTGGGATTACAGGCATGAGCCACTGTGCCCAGCCCTAATTCCCTTTATGTTGTCTTCAGAGTTCTGTGAAGTGAAAGGCCACAGTGGGGCCTTCGTTCTCTTTCATTTTCTGTCCACTATCACTTAGAAGATGCTAATTTTAGATGGGCCCCCCTCTACACAGGTGGAAAGAAGCTGAGATACATCCTGCAAATGCAGGTGAATCTTCTGCATGCCAGAGGCCACACGGCCTATGAATGCCCCATGGTGATGACCAGAGCCAGAGCCTGTGGACCAGAGAGAAACAGGGAGGCCTGGGGCACCCCACTCGTCTTCCCCCTGGTAGCTCCCCTGGTTCCTCCCTCCGTCTCCTTTCTTGCCGTCTTTCTTTCTGTCCACTTCCTTATCTCTCCCTGCCATCCCCTCTAGCAATTTCCAGTGATACTTTAGCTTCAGAAGTGTTCCTCGTAAAGTTTTTGCAGTTTTAAAAGTTATTTTGCAGTATTTTGCGCTCTTCAGAGGGCAGTTGCTCCGGAATCTAATAAGTCATAATAAATATGGTTCCGGAGAATGGGATAGTGGTGATGCGCTGGGAGTAATAACTGTTCTGCCTGGGCTTCTGTGCGTTTATTTGAAAGGGTTTTTTTCCCCATTAAATTTTGCATCTTTTGTATATGAGATGGCCTTCATTATCGTGCTTTTATGGTAGTTGGTTGGCTACCAACTCGAATTAAAAAAACGCTGCGTGGTTCTGGATATTTCCATTAACTTTTCTGTTAAATACGACATGTTCACACACACATATTTCTGTAAACTTAGTTCAAGGGTATCCGTAAAAATATTTTTCCTCCTCCCATTTGCTGTTCATAAAACACTCAAGGGAGAAATTGTTTCTGTGATATTTTAGATAGGTTTTACAATAAATTTTAGATATTGTGGTGTACCGCAGTGCCTTTTATTTCATTTTCTCAGTAGACCCAGCACACTGGAAGATTTTGTCTATTGAAAAACTGCTTTTGATGAGTAATAATTGTTAGTTTGTGTTTTTACTCTTTAGTAATAAAGGCATAGGCCCAAGCACCCCAGGGTTCCCAGGGTGAGAAGTTAGTGTATTACATTCGTGTTGTGAAGTGTTTTACATGTATTATTTCCTGTACACGACCGTGAGGTTTTAATCAGTACAGCCTTCCTGGGTGTAAATCAATCTGCCTTAAATCCTTCTTGGAACAAGGTGGGGGTATAAATAAGAAATATTCACATTAAACGTGTAATCCCCTTGGTTTCTTGACTTGCGGCATTGGGCCTCTGACTCTCATTATTGCTCTTCTAGAATCTTCCAGGGGTCCCCCAGCTTGTGCATGGATACCATTAGGTCAAGAGCACCAGAGTGGCTTTAATCTCAACACCAAGACTTCCCGGCTCTGCACCTTGAGAGAGGGTATATCTTTTCCTTCACTGTTAGATTTCTCAACTGTAACTGTGATAACTGGGCCGATTCCTACATCATAAGAGTTCATTTGCTCATTTCTCCCATTGTTGATTCATTCATTGGTTTATTTATCCAATAAATACTTATTTAGAGTACCTGCAGTTCTAGGGAGAAGAAAAATAGCTAGGGAGGTCCTTGAGGCATCTCATAGTATAGTGAGAGTATTTTGAAGACTAAAGTGGTTATCCATATTAACTTTATAGAAAATATTTTATTATGCATCCCGTGGATGTAAACATTTCATTGAGTAATGAAATAAATGTTATCAGGATTGACTATGGGAAACAAAAAGTCCATTTTCCAATTTGTCTCCCCGTCATCTCTTCTTTGCCTTCACGTGAGTCAACAGCAACCTGCGTCCTGCCTTTGCCCCAGGAAGGGGCCCCTTCCTGCCTTCTCTGGTATCTGACTCTTTCCTTGTCTTCACGTCAGTTCTTTCATATTTAGATGGGAAGACCTCACCCTGGGCTGTGCCTTTGACACTGTTTGAACTCCACTTTTGAGCCTTTGCCTCTAGATGTGTATCGAATAAAAAAGCTCTGCAGGATAGACGGCACACATGCATCATGCTCTGGTTGCCGGTCGCCACCTGGGGGCCCTGCTGGTGTCTGAGGGAGGATGTTGGTGCCTCCTGGTTCTTCCCTCTCAAACTAGGTGTGTGGGTCTTGGTAGTTCTTTCCTGTGACCTTCCCAGCAGTCAATTCTAACAGTTTCCTATTTCTTTAAAACATGCTGCTTCGTAGCTGTCGCCCTCATGCCTCTCCTTTGGGAAGGGAAGAAATCTGGACAAGAAGGTGGAAAGCCTGCTATCAAGGTGCATCTTTTTTTTAACAGTGTCCCTAAAGTTGCATTTGTACCTCGAGCTTATTAGGTGGTTAAAATAAAAAGCATGTTGAAGGAATTAATTTAATTATGCATTTATAAAATATTAAATGTGATATTCTTCTGTTTCACTCATTGTTTTCAATGGACATTTGCAAAATGCCAGCATCTAATAATAATAATAATAATAGCAGTGAGAATTTAGAATTTAAGCTCTGTGGGGACTGGGGTTTTTGTCTGTTCATTGCTATACATACAGTGCCACTAGACAACATGCCTAGTACCTAGTAGGTACTCGCTAAATATTTGAGGAGTGACTGAAATTGACTGTATTCGGCACATACTTCACTTGCATTGTATGAGGGGTGACCCCCAAAACCCCAGAATTTATTTATTAAAAATCGTATATTCTTACATGTTTAAACTTTAGTCATCTTCCAAATACTCTCTTTTTTGTTGCAATACACCAATCGAGACACTTTTTCCACTGCGCAAAACAGTTTCTGAACTTGTCAGTGTTGATGCCTTTTAGTGCTTCTGCTGTTTTTTGTTTCACCTCTTCCATATCAGCAAAACATTTCCCTTTGAGGAATTTTTCATCCAGGGAAACAAACAAACAAAAAGTCACGTGGGGTGAGATCGGGTGAACAGAGAGGGTGGAGCATTGGGGTCATGCTGTTTTTGGTAAAAAAAAAGCTAAATACTCAGTGCAGTGTGGGCAGTTGTGCTCATAAATCACCCATCATGAAATAGGCAAATGCATTTAGAGAATCTAAAAAAAAAAAAAAATTTCACTGAAGCTGAATGCAGCTCTCACAATGCTAGCTGGTACACTGATGGTGCTGGGCTCCTAGAATACTTACCTAGTCGAGGAATCCAGTACTATGAGAGACCTACCTCCAAAAAAAGAATTTTTTTGGGGGGGGCGTGGGGAGTGGTCCTCCATCATATAATTTTCATAGTGATCCTGTTATTCTCTCTATGTATAGATGAGACTTGGAGAATTTAAAGTCCCATATATTAATGCTATAAGGTTATCTAGAGTAAGACAGATATGGTCATAGAAATTAAGCCAAGGAAATTCTGATTCCTTAACCTCTTAAGCCATCCAAAGCCTGTTAATGCTTTCATTGTCATTTGTCTCCCGAGATGCTTTCTCTGATTGTTGTGGTGTAGGGAGTAGAAATGGAATGGGAGGCAGAATGCCTGGATGAACCCTGGCCCTTCTGTTAACAAGCTGTAGGGTGGCCTTAGTACCTCAGTTTCTTCAGATGTGTCAACAGGGAGCTTGACCAAAGGATCCCTAAGATCTGTTTGAAGGTTGAATGCCAGGGTGGTTCCTCCCACTGGGGTGTGATTCCTTCTGTTGCTCTCATGCTTCATGTATGAAGTAAGAACAGCCATACTCCTCACACGCATACATGTGTATAAATAACATGTATATGAATAATATACATGTGTATGAATTTGTTTCTGAATAACTCATTATGGGTCGCACTTATGAGTTAATTGAAGCCTTCTTGAGAAGGTTTACCAATTGCCTTTAACCCCTTTGAGCCACCTACTGGTAGTGCTGCTCTTGCAGTTTTGCATGTGGGAGGTAGAGGAGGTGTTTCCACAGGGGCGCTCAGGACACGGTTGGGTGCGGACGCTCCATAGACCTAAGACTGGTTTTTCTGGACACAATATGACTGCCACACACAACTGTTACATGTGCTGAAGCTCCCATTGGTGAGGTGTGGACATTGAGTGGAGTCAGGGCCGGCAGCTTCTGTAGCTGCCTGTGTGGGGGATGCTGGGAACTCTAAGATGATGAAGAATTATCCAACTGGAACATTAGATCACAGTGTTCTAGGGAAAAGTCCACACGGATGGTGTTGGTTTGTTTTCTGCACAGTGGGGCATGTTCTTGGAGTGAGATGAACTGAAAAGTGCTTGTCCAAGGTCAGGAACTGGCTGTGCCTCCCCACAGAGCCCCCAGGAGAGGTGTTTGGGATGAAGGCGGGATAGAGAGTCTGTGTGTTTCTACAGTGCTTAGTGCAGAAAAGGAGCTGGGATTTGCAGGATAGTGCAGAGGGGAGGGCAGTTGGGGTAGGAGGGTGTCTCTTTAAGAAAAAAAGTACAAAATCATGAATGCAAAATTGGGCATGAGAGTGCCTCCTTATTTAGTATGGGAAAAGAAATCGCAAGGAAGAATAAATCTTAAATGGAAAAACATGGCAAAATCCAGAAAAATTACATACGATTATTAATTTGTTGTGGGACATATCTGTTTTTCTACATGTTTGGCTCTGTTGGAAGATAATTCAGTCATGCCTCTACACAGGTCATGGAAAGCGGCCTTTTCTTCCCACTGGCTGGACCTGCAAAGCACGTGGCTTCATGTACAGCTCTGCTTCCCCCTATCCAACCTGGACAAGGCTGCAGCACCATGAGGCTGACCAAGTGAAGAGGCTCAGGGGAAGACATGAGGGGTGGGAAGAGGCAGTGTCTCCCCACGCTCCCCCAGGAGAAGCATCGCACTTTTGCCCACTTTAGGAGACCATGTGGATGCAGGGTTCCTAGGGCTGTGGAAGGGCCAGCCAAGCCAGAGACCCTGGGCATCAGTGTTGTAGCAAATCCGCCTGTTTAGAGCCCTGTTTACATGATCATGGTCTTCATTATGTGAGTAGTTGATATTTCTGTATCAAAGTTCAAGGGATCCTCAGAAGCATTTCTTAAGAAATTATAAGTCTGGGTGCAGTGGTTCACGCCTGTAATCCCAGGACCTAGGGAGGTCAAGGTGGCAGGACTGCTTGAGCCCAGGAGTTTGAGACCAGCCTAGGGAACATAGCGAGACCTTGTCTACAAAAAAAAAAAAAAAAAAAAAAAAAAAAAAAAGCCGGGCTCGGTGGCTCAGCCTGTAATCCTGTATCTTTGGGAGGCTGAGGTGAGTGGATTGCCTGAGCCTGCGGGTTCAAGACCCGCCTGGGGAACTTGGCAAGACCTCATCTCTACACTAAATAAAAAAATGAGCTGAGTGTGGTAGCGCGCGCCTGTAGTTCCAGCTACTTGGAAGGCTGAGGCGGAAGGATCGCCGGAGCCCAGCGGGTCGAGGCTGTGGTGGCCAGGAGTGGCCACTGCACTCCAGTCTGGGCGACGGAGTGAGACTCCAACTCAAAAAAAAAAAAAAATTAACCAAGCGTGGTGGTGTGTGCCTGTAGTCCCAGCTACTTGGGAGGCTGAGACAGAATTATTACCTGAGCCCAGGAGATCAAAGCTGCAGTGAGCCATGATTGTTCCACTGCACTCTAGCCTGGGCAACAGAGTGAGAACCTGACTCAACAAAATAAATAAATAAAAATTCAAAAAAATGATTTCATTATGAAACAATATGGACAGCTTGACCATGCAAAATTAAATCTTCACTTTAAATTATTGGTTGTAAAAACTTTTTCATTTTCTTAAACAAAGCTCTTTGGGATTTAAGCTTCAGTCCTTTTTTTAAAACCGAGATAATAAACATCTCACCGTTCACAGCAAAGGAACCCCAAGGCGGTATCTAGGAACAGGACCATGCATTGCAGGAACTTTTGAATACTTCTAGGACCTTGGCCAGTGTGTAAACCATGAAGTTTTGTAGAAAAATGGTGGACTTGAAGTTCTATACTTCACATTATCTAAATGGGTCACAGAAACCCCAAGTTTGGTTAAAAAAAAAAAGTAGCAATAAACTCTTTTTAAGAGTTAACTGACTATCCTTGAAATTTGCAGAAACATCACTTTCAGGGAGAAAGTGACATCCTAAAACTATGTATATGAGAGAGAAAGAGAGGGAAGTCTTTAAAACAAAATCCATACTTAGGACAGTAGTAAACAAGTTTAGATTTGCTTGTTAAAACTACAGTCTACTTTTTAAAATATTAAACAATCTCCAAGGATAGTTATATTTCCTAAGGTCTAAAGTTCTTA
The DNA here is from genome assembly GCF_000164805.1 of Carlito syrichta. Taxonomy (NCBI): domain Eukaryota; kingdom Metazoa; phylum Chordata; class Mammalia; order Primates; family Tarsiidae; genus Carlito; species Carlito syrichta. Next base: position 1,645,621 of record NW_007260311.1, read on the forward strand.
ATTTATCTTTGAAGGATAAATTATGAGCTCAAGGAGGAGGCATTAAATACTTTAATCCCATTTTCCCCATATTTATAATGCATAACAACAACAACATTGCAGGGAAACAAATGATCAACACCCTGCCACAGTCATGGAACCATCGAGAAACACAGTTTTCTTAAAACAGGGGAGACATGCCAGGTCTTCTCCCTGATGCCCACAATGTGTTTTCTTTATATTGAATGCTTTGAGCTCATTGCTTCTAATATATGAGGAGGGACTCAAAAAAATCTGGAATTTTTTTTTTTAAAGTTTTGTATTCATTCTTACATGTTTAAACTTCAGTCACCTTTAAAATACTCTTTTTGATATAACACACCTATTGAGATGCTTTTCCCACTGTTCAGGCAGTTTATGAGCTCGTCTATTTTGATGCCTTTTAGTGCTTCTGCTATTTTTTGTTTTACCTCTTCCACACTGGCAAAACGTTTCCCTCTGAGGACTTTTTTCATCTGGGGAAACAAAAAAGTTGCTTGGGGTGAGATGGTGAATAGGGGGAGTGGGACCTGGGGGTCATGTTGTTTTTGGTTTAAAAAAATGCTGAATACTCAGTATTGTGTGGGCTGGTACGGTCATAAATGTATGCATTTGTCCATCATGAAATTAGCAAAAGCATTGAAAGAGTCTCACCCCCCCACTCCTCAAAAAATCACTGAAGCCGAATGCAGCTGCTCACAACAACACTAGCTGGTATACTGATGGGTTCCTAGAACACTTATGTAGTAGAGGAGGCCTGTACTACAAGGGGCCTGTTCTCCAAAAGATAATTGCAGATATTGGGGGTTCTCCCTTGTAAGGTATATGCATGTCCTATGCAAGGAAGAAGAAACGGCAAGATTTTATCATCACGGTGTCTGGGTTTTATACAATGTTGCAACCCTTACAAAACACAAACCTACTCAGTTTGATCTTAAGAGTCACTCAATAATTTTTAACAGCCAGTCAAACCTACTATTTAGTTTAATGCATTCAGAGCAGGGCTCACTTATGGAGGGTTTTTTTTTTTTTTTAAGTGCATGTTTTGATGGAGGAAGACAGGACTCACATGCTGGACTCAGGGATGCCTGCTTGGGCACCTGCACCCCAGGGAGGACCCTCACAACACATCTGGGCTGTGGGATGGCTTTTCTTATTGCTGCTTCACTGACAGTTCTATTTTTTCCCCCCTACCATTCATCAACAAATATTTTTCTGAGCGTATGCTGTTTTAGATGCTGGGAATACAATCGTGAACAAAACAGGTTCCCATGGAAATGGGTCATCTCTCCAGGACACACCTTGAGTGTACTGCAGCATGTGGGCGAGTCTTTGGGTTCCAGAGTCTGGAGTGGGTGGGTGGTCTGCAGTTCTGTGGTGTTTCTGGGATTGGAAGATCTGTGCTTAGTCCCCATCCCTCCCCTGTCATGAGCTTGCAGCACTGATTACACTGCAGAATTTGCTGGCCAAGGCCCGGCTCCCCTGTGCCATCTGTGCCGGCTCCCCTGTGCCATCACTTACTGTGTTGCTGAGTGAGAGCAGGTGCCTGCAGGGGAGCAAGAAAATCCTGGGGGTGAGGTGGATGTGGACGAGGCGTTGGCTGTGGACGGTGTGGGCCATGCTGGCCATTCCATTCTGATTGAGCTACTCACTTTGACTTCATTTTGTTTATGGTTCTCTTAGTTAACTTCTTTGCTCTATTCAGTGAAGCTCCTAATAAATAAGTAAAAATGAAAGCCAGAGGGGGGCTTAGCAGTTAAACACACTTGTAGTTAAAACCATAGATATTTATTCTGCCCTAGTTTTGGAGGCCTGAAGTCTGAGATTAAGGTATTTCTGGGACCAGGCTCCCTTTGAAGACCCCAGGGGAGGGCCCTTCCTCACCCGTATGGCTTCTGGCAGCTCTTAGCAATCACGAGCCTTCCTCAGCATGTGGCATCTCACTTCTGCTCCTGTCTTCACGTGTCTGCCTTCTCTCTGTGAGTCCTCACTTCTGTTATTAGGTCACCAGTCATTGGACTGAGGGCCCACCCTGATCTAGTGTGACCTCACCCCAGTGTAACTAATTACATCTGTAAAGACCCTATTTCCAAATAAAGTCACATTTTGAGGTTCTGGGAAGACATGAATTTTAAGAGGTACTACTCAACCCACTGCAGATACCGAAGGAGAACATTATTTCATGTGTTATCATTTGGGCAACAGCTTTCATTGAAGACAGGAGGTAGAGATTTAACGGACTCTGACTCTCAGATGTGATCTAGATGCTTTGTTAATCAACTAGTAATTGGGTTGGCAAACCAATAGTTACTGATAGCCAGTAGTTACTGTTGATAATGACCAACTAACAAAATTCCATTTTGACCATCAGTTTGACTTTGGACATTGCTGGTCTCCCAGTACATGTGAAGGACTTGGCTGATCCTAGTAGGAAGTCATTGCATCAACAGGTGTTTATGCACCAGCAGCAAGGTGCCTATCACTTTACTAGGTGGGGAGGTTATACAAAAGAAGGGTCCCTGGATTGCTCGAGCTCTAGAAGCTGGCACTGTTGTGATTCCATGATACATCTCGAAGCAAACTGTGGTCAGTGAATGGGTACATCCTTTGTCATTTGAACTCATTTCCATGACATTTGGCAACTGAATAACAAAATATTTCCCCTGTTTGGTTTGGGTTATGGCCTATCCTCTTCAAAGTGGTGGCTGATGTCTGCTGAATCGATTATAGACATCGTATGACTGAGAAATGTTTCTGCATGAGGTCTAGTACTTATTGAACAAATATTAGCAGAGCTGTCATCGTTAGGTTTGGTGATAATGAAAGTGCAGGAGTTCAGCAGTGAGTGGGTAATATTGACTTAAAGTAGGAGAATTGAGTGGAGAATGCTAGCTTGGGTTTCATGGCTATAACACTTGACTTTTCTGTAGCTTCTATTTGTCAGTGTAAGGCAGATCTATCCCTACTATCCATGGGTCCTGGGTCTTGAACCCATACCTTTTCCTTTTTGGTTCTGTCTTCCTCTGCCTCATGAGGTCCTTCCCCGTGAGTGTGTGTTGCTCTAACCTGCATGCAGCTCTGCTGCCCCTGGGGTGCCGTGGTTCTGCAGAACAGACTTGGGAGATGGGGCTGTGAGGCCTGCAGGCAGCACGGGGGGGGGGGGGTCCCAGATGCAGAGCACCTGAGCGACACAGCCTCAGGTGCAGCTGGGGTGTAACAGGCATCTTTCTGTGGGGTCCAAGGCCAGGCAGGGACAATGCAGATCTTGTGGGCTTACCTGGAATGGTCCATTCTAACTGTGCTTGGACTTTTATATCACCCCTGGGAAAGGGTGTCATTCACACCCTAACGTAGCTCAGCTGGCTTCTGGTTCATTCTTCCAGCAGCCATTTTTGAGCATCTGTCACATCCAAAACATTCAACAGGACATTTGGAGAAATGCAGTGATTAGCAGGATGGATCTTGCACTCAGTGAGCTTACACGTCTCACTTGGGAGAAAGATGTACATATGTACGAGGGAGGACACCCCCAAACCGGAATTATTTTTTTGGAGGGCAGGCCCTTTGTAGCACAGGTAAGTGTTCTAGGAACCCATTGGCATCAGTGTACCAGCTAGCATTGTGTGATGCTGTATTTGGCTTTAGTGAATTTTTTTTGGAGATTCTTTCAGTGAATTTTTTTTGGAGATTCTTTCATTTGCCCATTTCATGATGGGTGATTTGCAATTCCATCTACTTACACCAGGCTGACTGTTCAGCAGTTATTGAGCTAAAATCGCATGACCCCCGTGTCCCCCTCCCTCATTTACCCAGTCTCACCCCGAGTGATGTTTTTGTTTGTTTGTTTGTTTGCCTGTCTGGATGAAAAAAGTCCTAAAAGAGAAATGTTTTGCTGATGTGGAAGAGGTGAAACAAAAAATGGCAGATGCACTAAAAGGCATCAAAACTGGGACAAGTTCAAAAACTGTTCTGAGCAGTGGAAAAAGCATCACAATAGGTGTAATGCATCAAACGGAGAGTACTTTGAAGGTGACTAAAGTTTAAACATGTAAGAATAAACACAATTTTTAATAAATTCAGGTTTCTTGGGGTCCCCCCTCATGTACTTCTTAATGAAATGGAAGAGGATGTATATATGTCACAGTAGAATTTCAGGTAACTTGTTATAGGGAATCAGAACCCAGAGGATGCCTCTGTCTGGGTGGACTGAGGGGTGGGGACAGTGAGGACATCTGGAACTTTGTGTTGCAGGCAGCCTGTGTATGTTTGAAGGGTGAGTAAGTGGGGATTTGTCACTGTAAATAGCAGTTGGAAAAGGCCCGTCTTTCCCTGTCACATTTGCAGCAGCATTTGTTGACTGATTCAGTAGGAATAAATGAGGAATGTTCAGATCTAGGAGAATGACAAACACCTGTTATGCAGACCTTTTGACTTAGCAACGCTTAATTAGCCTAAAAGTCCAAAACCTTTTAAAATGTACTTTAGGTATACATGGAGTTTAACTTGGATAGTTTTGCCTTTGCTCAAAATTATCAAGAGGGTCTTGGTGCAGGCTTTTTGGTTGAACACAATATATATGTTCCTGAGGGACAGTTCAGACCACATGCAACTTGGTAACAGAGTGTGTGCATGCATACACACCACACACACACCACAATCATAATGAAAAGATATGATGCATTACTAATAAATAAATGTTCTAGCCTGGGCAAAATAGCAAAACCTTGTCTCTACAACAAACAAACGAAAAAATAAACTAGGCATGGTGGTGTGTGCTTATATATGGGAGACTGAGGGTTACCTGAGCCCAGGAGGTCGAGGCTGTGGTGAGCTGTGATCATTGTGATTATGCCACTGCATTTCAGCTTGGGCAACAGAGTGAGACCCCGACTCAAAATGGGAGGAAGGAGGAAAGAAGGAAGAAAGAGAAATGTTTTAGCATGTTTGGGGCTTTACATGAGGAAAAAGCTTGTTGGAAGGGCATGAGCTTGCTGGGCTAACTAGATCAGATCAGGAAGGAGCAAGCCAATTGGGTAGGCAGACTCAAGGCAGAGTGTGGAGCCAAACTGTGGGGAGATGGGCCTTGTGCTCAGAACACTGAGTTTCCCCACACCTCTGCAAATTCCAAGGGTGGTGAACGTTGCCCTCCATGGCCATCCCACGTTTGTACAGAACATTCTCATGCTGGGAAAGCCATGTCTTAGCCCATGAGATGTTACCCTAGTCTGGCAGCAGACCCTAGTGAACCAGCGGAGGAAGAACTGGCCCAGTTACAGAGCCCGGGATTGACCCGGAGGCCGGGTCAGCTTCCTGCTTAGGGCCCGTGTGGTCGCATCGGAGCATGGGATGGTAAGCCTTTCCTTTGTGGTGGTTTTGCTTTGCCAGTCTCAGGTCTGTTTCAGTCCTTGCTTTATCCTGGTAGAGAATGCTTTGGGTGTTCTGCGCTCCAGAGGCTCAGGACAACACTGGACTCCAGTTCCGGGTGAGGCCTGGGAATCTGGTCTCCTGTAAGTCTTACTGTTAGGACTTGAAGACAGTGGGTCATAGTTACAAAATGAGGCTTGGTTTAGTAAGATTTGTTTAGGTGGCTGAAAAACAAAGAATATTTGTCCTAATTCCTTTCAAAGCTTCATAATCCAGGCCTAAATATGTGAAAATTCCCTCTTCTCTCTCCCTCCCCCCTTCCTCCCTCCTCTCTTCTCTCTCTTCCTTCCTCCTCCTTCCTCTCTTCCTCCCTCATCCTCCCTCCCCATCTCCTTCTGCCTCTCTCCTCTCCCCCTTCCTGTTTCTCTCTTTCTCCCTCTTCCTCTTTCTCCTTTTCCCTCCCTACTCTGTCTTCTGTATCTCTATCTCCGTTTCTGTCTCTTTTTGTCTCTCTCTGCCAGCAAGCCCCTGTCTCTTTCTCTCTCCCTCTGCTAACACTTGAGGAGAGAACTCTTTTAAAAGTTAATGAAGGAGCTGCAGTGGAACCCTATTAGATTTTCCTTCCATTAAATGCCTGCTACAGACTTTTAATGGATGTTTTAACTAGGCGTTGTTATCAAAAGGACTATTGCACAAATTAAAACCAGGCCTACAGTCTGTGAAGAGAAACTGGATTTACTTCTTGCCTTTAGGTAAAAAAGAGAAGATTAGGGAGGAGGTGAATTCCACGTTGGTATTTTTAGAAGTTGGATTCAGGAAAATGGCCAGCGCCACCTGAAGTTACAGAAACAAATAGGACCTAGCACTTGGTAGGTGTATCTCTTTTTAAAGTAAAGACATTCACAGGAACCCCCGGAATTTGGAGGGTATGTCAGTGTTATTTTATAACTATTTAATTGGTATTTAAAATATTCTTTTTGTTTTTATGATACTACCTTGTCCTTTCCATTTTTATACATATGAAGCTAGGCCGGGCACAGTGGCTCACGCCTGTAATCCCAGCAATTTGGGAGGCCAAGGCTGGAGGATTGCTTGATCCCAGGAGTTTGAGATCGGCCCTGGCAACATAGCGAGACCTTGTCTACAACACACACACACACACACACACACACACACACACACACCCACACAAAATTAGCCAGGCATGGTAGCATGTGCCTGTAGTCTTAGCTACTCAGGAGGCTGAGGAGGTGGGAGGATTACCTGAGTCCAGGAGGTCGAAGTTGCAGTGAGCCATGATCCTGCCACTGCACTCCAGCCTGGGTGACAGACTGAGATTCTGTTTCAAACAAACAACAAACCAACCAACAAACAAACGGGAAGCTCTACTAAAAAGAGACTTTTCGGCCAGGTGCGGTGCCTCAAGCTTATAGTCCCAGCACTTTGGGAGACCGAGGTAAGAGGATTGCCTGAGTGCAGGAGTTCACGACCATCCTGGGCAACTTGTAGAGATCTTGTCTCTACAATATATCAAAGAAATTAACTAGACATGGTAGTATACACCTGTAGTTCCAGCTACTTGGAAGGCTGAGGCAGAAGGACTACCAGAGCCCAGCAGGTTGAAGCTGGATGGCCGTGAGTATGCCACTGAACTCCAGTCTGGGTGACGGAGTGAGACTGACTCAGAAAAAAAAAAAGGGTTTTCAGGGGACTGCTGGTCTGGACGTGGCTGTCACCTTACAATAACCACAAGATTATCAAATTTTTTAAACTGCTGGACTTTTGGTTCCTCATTTTATTCTGATTGATTTTATTTTAGCAAATTTCCCCCTTCACCCCTACAAAAGTTGTTTAGTCAAATGGTAGATTTTGTGTTTCACCTTTGGGAAGTTCTTGTCTTATCTAGGCAGGTCCTGAAGGGATGGGCATTGTTCTGTTTCCCCACCCACAGTTTCATTATAAAGTCACTGTCAGCTGGGCTCGGTGGCTCAGCCTGTAATCCCACGCCTTTGGGAGGCTGAGGTGAGTGGATTGCCTGAGTCTGCGGGTTCAAGACCCGCCTGGGCAGCGAGACCTCATCTCTACAATAAATCAAAAAATCAGCCCGGCGTGGTAGCGCATGCCTGTAATTCCGACTACTTAGAAGGCTGAGGCAGAAGGATCACCGGAGCCTAGCAGGTTGAGGCTGCGGTGGCCAGCAGCGGCCACTGCACTCTAGTCTGGGAGACAGAGTGAGACTCCAACTCAAAAAAATAAAAATAAAAATAAAGTCACTGTCATTTAATTTCTATCACAAATTATTCACGATCATGGCACTTAACAAAAGGTACTAAATTTTCTAATACATGCCCATTGTATTTGTATCCTAGTAGAAAAAAGCTATTTTTTATTGTACAAAGTGTTGCCCCGATTATTCTGGTGTAAATCTTAGTTAGCACTTGGCTCTGACGCCCACTAATACGATGCCCTGAGTCAAACTCAGTGCCATGGAAGGGGCTTCTCCTCTTCCTCCCAAAAACATGTCCTCACCACTTGTACAGGCGATTGAAGCATATTTACCTTCTAAATGTGAATTCAACCAAGGTGGGTGCTGCACATTTTGCTTCTCTAAACCAGACATTTTGAAAGGGAAGTTGAACACAGAGCATTTGTTAGTTGGGCATTTCCTGTTAAAGACCGGCTCTAGCAGTTCTTTGGAAGGAAACTGGCTAAGATGCGTGTATATTGCGTGTCTATTCAGAGCTGTCTCACTGCTGTGCTACAATGTAACTAATGTGTGTATATCCTGGGGCAAAAGCAAGGAAGTCCTGGGAGTCTCAGGGCTACCAGGCTCCCTCTTCATCTCAAGGGAGTGGGGGTAACAGTAAGGGCCCTGACACTGTTCAATCCCTGATGGGTGTCATTGATTTCTGTGGTGTTGGCATTCAGACTTGGATGGGTTAGAGTGTGTGTGTATGTGGGGGGGGGAGGTGTGCTATCCCTACATCGGGTCGATCAAACTGCACCCAATGCAGAGCTCTCTATCCCCTGATTGCCTGCAAGCCCAGAGCACACAGTGATACTGCAGTCTCTGAGAATAGATTTAATTTTATGAGCTGTGTTATCTGAGAATACTAAGCCATGTAGATCATGCTCCAGTCATGGGGTTTACAGGGGTGATGGCTCCGGTTCTCTATGTGGGGGAAGAAAGCCTGTGGCCTTTTTTTTCCTATTAGGCACAAAGCTAGTTTAATTGAAAGAATAATTTGATTTGCTGCCGCTACAGCATTGGAGCTTGAGATGTGGCAAATTTTCTCTCCTTTCGCCCAAACTCAAGAATTTAATGCTAGCAGGTGAACTTGTGAAGGCTGCTATCAAGTATACGGAGACAATAACTGTCTTAAAAGCAGAATTTTGTCAATATTTTTTGCTGTGGGCCAAAGAACATTCACAATAATGGAGTACTAAAGCCCTGCTTGAAAATGTTGTGGAGGGGGAGGGAGTGGAGGATTTATTCCGAGTTTGAGCCTGCAGTGTTTTGGTGGTATATATGGCTTCTGAATAATCTTTCTGCTCTAGCAAATGGAGGCTCCCCGATACAGTTTTCTGTTCACGGAGAGCGTTTGGTAGACATTTCTACCCTGCATTGGCTAACTGGCAGGAGGTGGCTCAGTCTGTAGTGTCATTTCAGTGACCACTGACTATCCGTCATCCCCAAATGCCAGGGTTTTCTGAAAAATAAAACAGGATGGTGGAATGACCAGGAGCGGGCCATGCTGGCAGGGCCTAGGAGTGGCTAGTGTCTTGACTTTGAGAAGACAGTGGAGTCTGCTGGGTTAGGGTAGCCCCTGCTGCACCGGGGGAACTCTTGCTTCTCCAGGGGCCACTGCTCCTGCTCAGAGGCCCCTGTGCCTTTTCTCAGAGTGAGGGGAGTCCCTTTACCCTTGGTTTTAAATGTGCCGTTTTGCCATGCTTTTATAGAAAGTTGGTTAAACAGCAAATAGCACAACCCTCAAAATGTAATGGCCTTTATGACTTAAAACAGATGCTAGATTCAGTCGCACAATTTGCCTTGTTCCTTAAGTTATCTTGCTTTGAAAAAGAATTGTTCCCTGAAATTTCATTTTGGAAAACATCTTTTCTCCCATTCTGCTTGTGAGGACTAGTGCCTGCCTTTTTTAAGGCTTTTTCAGCAAAGCAGTTTTCTGATAAGGAGTTGAAGCCGTTTTCATAATTTCACCGATGTTCTCTGAATTGTCTAATTAGAAGGGAGAAACACAGGAGCATACACATATATGTGAGCTCTCTTTCTACACACACACACACACACACACACACACACACACACACACACACACGCGGCATGAAACCTAGCTTTGTCCTTCTTGTGAAGTGTAAAAAATATCAGTGACCTTATCACTCAATGTACTTGTTGCTGTGTTTATTTGAAATGTTCAGACTTTACTATTTTTTGACTTCCTGTTCATTTGAATGGACAAGGGTAATAGCAAAAGGTTTTATTTATTCAGAGCCACAGTGCAAGCAAAGTGAAAGTAAATCCTAGGCTTCCGGTTGCATTTAAAAACCAGAGGAACAAAACACTGTTTTCTACAATATAAAGATAAGGACTATCGTCCTTTTTTTTTTAGTAAGTTTGGAACCATGGAGGCCATCGAGAACTATTTTTTTTAAAGGATGCATGCAAGCTTTCAGAAATGTTTCTTATACTGGAAACTCGGTATCCAGCAGACAGGACTTCCATCATGTTTACAGGCGGTATTAGCAATGGAGCTCGGCCATGATATCAGGGGCTGCAATAATTGCATTCTACTTCAAGTGTAAAATTTTTATTTGGGTCCAACTTAATTCTGCTGTTTTTTAATGAAGACTTTTTCCATTCAGAAATATCATATGGTGAAGCTGCCTGTGGAATGTGATAGATGTGAATTCATCCTTAGGTTAGTCTAGAAAGTAATAGATTTCCATCTACATGTTTCTTTTATGCTCATCTTCATGTGTGTATTTCAGGCATTAACTGGGGATTGTTTCAATATTCCTTTATTATTATATATAATCCAAGGATTATTTCTTATTGGATAGAGTGAGTAATGCTGAACTCAAATATGGGACTGATCATATAAACATATTTTTTGTAAATATAGTTGACTGTTACTTGGCCCATATTAATGGAGGGTTGAAGTGAAAGAAAATAGAAAAATCACAAATTCTAAAAGTTTTCTTATTTGGAATCAATTTTATAGATATTATGGGAATTCAAAGTTTCAGTTAAATATGACATATATATCTATCTGTATATTTGCCTAATAATATTTGTCTAGTGTGTCCAGTTTTGCAAAGTGTGATCATTTAATTATCTTGTATAGTGTCAGCTTGCTCTGTTAAATCTTACATGATCAAGCCTGGAATTTCTTTATGAATGATTTAAAACATTCGCAGAAGCAAGGATTCAGAAATCTAGGGTGTAATCAACAAGTAGGGTCATAAGCCAGCTGTCCTAGGGGGGCATTTTTTGCTTGGAGGATGCACAAATCTGTATCTATATCTGTATATCTATATATCCATATCTATATAAGCTATAGCTATATTATCTATCATATCCATAACTATATATCTAGATCTATCTATAGCTATCTATCTATATCTATAGATACCAGGGGTACCAAAAAAAGGCATATACATTTTAAGAGAAGTTATCTATGTGTTACATTCAGTTCGCTATAATCAGAAGTGTCTGGACACTGGTGGTAACCATTTTGAGCACCTCTTGTAACTGCGGAAGTCAAACGTGACTTGTGTTTTGTTATTGATATATATTGAGTATTACAATTTTAATAAAGTTTTTTTCTTTCTTAAAATGCACATATATTTTTCTGGCACCCTCTGTATATCTATATATGTATGTAATCTTGTCTATATCCATATCTTTATATATATTTGTATCTATTTATATCTCTATATTTGTATATCTATATAATCTTTATATCCATATCTATATCATCTATATCTGTGTATCTATTTACTATATATATATACTATCTATATCTACCCATATAGATATCTATGTATTTATCCATAAATATATCTATATATCAATATCTATCTATATCTATATCCATTATATCTATATCCATATCTGTCTATATCTGTATATTTATATCTATATATTTTTGTCTCTTACTATTTATATATCTCTATATCTATGTATCATCTTATATCTATATATCTGTAATTTATATACCTTATCTGTATCTATATCTATCTGTATCTATCTATCATCTATATTTCTATAGCTGTGCCTAATCTCTATCTCTATATATCTGTATCTGTCTCTACCTCTACTTCTGTCTCTGTCTCTATATCTCTATCACATAGCTACATGCTGCCTCTTAGGGAGGAAACTCCTCGCGCCTGTGGCCTGTTGGAAGAAGGAGAGAAGAGAAGAGCTTGGTTGGAAAGCCCCGTGACTGTGGCTATCTCCCACTGCCATGGCTTCTAGGCAGAGCATCTAGTGTCCGCCCAGGAGTTCCCCTCCCCCACTGGCTCCTCTGCCTGCCCCCCTATTTCTGCTCATGGGCTCTTTAAGGGAAAAGCACAGTGTCTGTTGGCACCATCCTGCCCTCACACCCAGGGTTCCTGAGTCTCCAGGTCTTGGTTGTGGTGTCTCTGTGTGTTGTCCCCGCAGCCACCCCTTATTGGCATTGTCACCACCATCTACTACCTGGTAAGCCATTCAGATACACATCTCCTTGATCATGTTCCTGCAGCATTTCCCATGGTGATCAGGGAGGGAACACATTGTTCTAGAAAGGCTAAGAATTCAGTTCCTTGCTAGCCCCTGTGGTGGGTCCTTGGGGAACATGTGCACCCTGCCAGGGCCTCAGTGTCCCCTTTCACCCGTGCAGTGGATTAGAGGCAGAGGGTGTTCTGCCCAGGCTTGACACCACCAGGCTACTTCCTTGGCCTTCATCCCTGGGCCTCCATCCTTGGGGACATAGGCACTCTGCATTGGCACACCCGTGCCCTCATGCCAACCCCGACTAGCACCTGAAGAACTTCTGTTAGCACCAAGTTCCGTCTTTTTTAGAAGCCCTTTCATGGTCACTCATGGGCTCTTTCCTTCAAATCAGTGGCCAGCATGCACTCTGTTACCAGCCCGCTGTTTCTCATGAGGTCTGCCATCCTTGCTGGAGCAAGGGCAGTGGAAATGGGAGCCAATTCCCCTTTGCCTCTCTGCTTCCCTGGACAGTGCCTGTAACCAACTAGACACAAAGTTAGCATTTGGTGAGTGAAAGAGAAAATGAACCAACAAGACAGTAAATGAACGGATCAGTCAATCTCCAGCACGAATATGTGATTCCTGCCTTCTTGGAAGAAAGATTTCTGCAGGAAGGGCCTTTGGTCCCATAGGAGGCAGAGCTGAGCTCATCTTTAGAGAGTATGTTCCCGAGAGAGCGTCATAGGATGCTTTACTTCCCAGATGTTTCTGAGATAAATAAAGACCACATATCATCAAACACGGGGACTCAGGTTAACAGCAATGCTAGCATGACACTTGGGGATGGGAGAGAATAAATCTTTGATGGGTTCCTTTAGCGTAATGGGACGTCCAGACATGGACAGGCCGAGTACCTTGCAGTGTGCAAAGGGTGGTCTGAGGACTCCTGACTCCTATCCAGTACTTGTCTCCTAAGGATGCCCCGTCCCTGGGCCTGTTTGCAGGGGACCCTCTTTGCAGCAAAAGTGCAGCAGTTAATCCAGTGCACCACGAACCACTTAGACTACACTGATATTGCCGTATGGTCTTAAAAAATCTTTTAAATTTGCTTTTATCAATGGTCTTTTCTTCTTTTTACTAGTAAAGTCTATTACTAAGAAACTATTAATCTTTCTAGTTTGAGATAAAATTATGGGGAAGTAACTTATAAATTATTTGGATTTTTTTTCCTCTTTGCAGAAGTGTTCATGTTATATGGAAAATTCAAAAATACAAAAAAATAAACAACTGAAAAGCATTATTAAAAATCATTCTACCTCAAGGTAGCTACTGTGAACATTCTTATCTGAATTCTTTCAGGGTTTTCTTTTTCTTTTTTTTTTTTTTTGGCCTCTGTACATTTTTAAAACAAAAATGGGTGGATGGTAGCATTTATCAGCTTGCTTTTTCACTCACTACATAGTGAACAGCTTTTTACATATTCCTTTACACATTGTCACTATTACTTCTTTAGGTACCTTTAAAATTTGACATTGTTTGGTCAAACTTGTATACACCTACTGTATACCTGTGTTCAAAATGTATCCATTTGTCTTTCTATTTACAGTACTTGAAAGCATTCACATCCCCGGGTCATTGCCAACGTGGGTATTTTTAATTCTGTAATTTGCCAATGTAGTGACTGTGAAGTAGTGTTGTTCTTGCATTTCTTGGATTACAGGTAAAGATGAACAATTTTTCCTTATATTTTATTAGACAAATACATTTTTTCCTTTTTGAATTATTTTTGCTCATGTTATTTGTGAATTTTTTTGTTGCTTTGTTCGCTTATCTTCTTGTTCATTTGGAAAAGCTATAATAAAGATGTTAACTCATCATTCTAGTATCTTTATGGTTGCAGATGATTGTTCGACATTAAAAAAATAGTCTGGTATTTTTGCCACCTTCTGTTATCTTTTAAGATTATGCAGGTGATATAGGTTTATTTTAGAAGGACATGAACAAAGAAAAACAAATTTAAAATTTAATAAAGCTTATTTGAAATCCTATTATCCAGAAATAACAAAAATTGATATTGTGGTGTAAATCCTTCTAGGTCTTTTCCTATGCAGGTGTGTGTGTGTGTGTGTGTGTGTGTGTGTGTGTGTGTTTATATAGTTGTCATTTTCGGTACATGCATGGTATCCCATTTTATTGATATGCACAAGTTATTGGAGAAATTAACCACTGTGGAAGTTTGGTTCTCTCCCAGTTTTAGTCATAAACAACTGTGTAATTAATATCTTTTTATGTATGTCTTGGCAATAGTCACATCGTTTCTTTGATAAATTCTCACAAGTAGAATTATCAGGTCAAAGGTTTTGGATGTTTTAAATTACTTTGGTGCATATACTGCCAACTGGCCTTTGGGAAGGTTGAGCACACTTTCAATCCTACCAGCATGCATTTCTCCGGGATATAGCATTTTAAAATGTATTAAGTTGTTTTTGTGTAGTTTAATTGGACTTTGCTTGCATAGTTTCTGCTTTTGAAATGATGTTTAAAAGCACCTTCCAATCCTCTAGATTACATAAATATTCAGTTTTATTTTCATGGATTGACTTTTTATATTTAAATATTTGACATATCTGAAATTCATTTTGGTATGTGGTGTGAGGATGGCATCTAACTTTATTGTTATTTTTGTAAAGAGTCAGTTTTCCCAGAGCCATTTATTTAAAAAAATCCATTCTTTTTACATGGAATTCTAAATGCTACCTTTATTGTATACTAAGTTCTTATATGTATATTTGGGGTTGTCTCTCAATTTTCACTTTGATTTCAGTGAGTGATCTGTCTATGCCTGCCCTGTTTCCCCGTTTTAATTAATATGTCTATATGAAACATTTAAAATAATTTTATAACCTTCTACCCATCCCCTGTGCCCATTACTTTTTTCAATGATTATTTTTTTTTGTTCTCCTAAATAAACTTTAAAATCATTTGTGTCAGCTTAAAAATAATACCTCAGGTGGTTTGACTGGAATCGTATTAAATTAATAAATTAATTTAGGAATTCTCTGCATCTTTATAGTAGTAAAACAGCTCATTCTAAAAATAACATTGGTGTATTTTCAAAATTTATTCAATCTTGTTTTATTTGCTACTATAAAGTATTGTGGGTTTCTCACATAGGTCCCTCATGTTGTGTGTGTGTGTGTGTGTGTGTGTGTGTGTGTGTGTGTGTGAGATCTCCTAGCTTATTTATCTGTTTTTATGGTTTTTTGCTTTTATGAATGGAGTGACTTTCCTATTATATTTTTAGCTAGTTGTTATTATTGTATATTGGGATGCTGTTGATTTTAATATCTTTCTAATTTACTTTTTATAGTAGCAGATGATATTGTTTACTTTTGTATATGGTAGGTCCATTCTAGATTTTTGTACTTTTAATTGTGAACTTCTCTTGTGGCTTTCCTATTTTGCGAAAAGATAGTAGCTCTGCAACATTAATGAATCAAAGGGGAGTTTTTTGGATATCAAATATCAGTTGACAGTGATGGCTGAAAGCATCTTCTGCAAATAAATAATCAACAATTAAAAACAACCAAGTCTGCCGCAGCATAGGAACTCTGCTATTCAGTTTAGGAAGCAGAGGTTTTTACTTGGCTGGTATAGAATCAGTGAGATACTGGGATTATTTATCCTGGAAAAGGAAACCATCTTCAAGTCTGTTAAGGCTGACTGTTTAAAAAGTGAAATCTTTCAGAGTGATTTGGCAGGAAAAGGGGCTTAAACACAATGAAATAGTGAAAATTAAAACCCCCACTAGACAGGGGCTTAGGCAGTGAGGGGAAGGATCTGATTTTTAAAAGGTGTGTTAATAATGAAATCCTCCTTATTTTCTCATAGTCTTCAGTTTTAGGAAAGGCCTTTTGCAGATATATCAAATGTGCTACTTTAAAAATTACCCACCGGATTTTTAGGTCAGCAATATCTGGTGGCAGTGAATGAATCTTTTAAAAAGTGTAAAATCATATGGGTTTGTATTTGTTGTGTTTATTTTCATTGCACATGCCTAATTCCTGTTGAATAATCTAGATATCCTTTAGCCCCTGGCCCTTGTCCTGGGGTAACATATCTACTGTAATATTTACATGTTTTGGGTAGTTTCCGCTGATCATCTCTAACCTAATGTAAAATATTTTTTTGGTGATTCGATTTGGTTTTTAAAATGAAAATTAGATTTTGGTTTACCATGTGAATACACTGTAATTTAGAAGTTAAAGCAAAGAATTGACAGTCATGTTTTGCTGAGCAAACATGTTATGTGTCCACTGACGTCATCTTATTTTTACCTATCAGTTAAACGGCAATACCTACTGTCTTATGGGTCTCTAGGATGATTTAATATGATAATGCATAAATAAGAATTTGAAACATTCAGAAAAATGTACATCTTTTCTGAAACAGTAAAAATTCATCTATGTAAAAAGCAATTAACTGCCATCATTATTTTTCTAGAACAGAACTAAGAATCAGAAAATATATAGACATTGAGCATGGGCAGTCCATGGACTTAATTTGTTATTTACTCATAGATGATATATCCAGGTTCTCATTCACCATTTAATTTTTATTTTTCTGTTACAGTTCTGATATTCAAGAATATCTGTTCTTCTAAGATACAGCAAATTAAAAATAGCAAATTGAAAACAGGGAAAGGCACACAGATAACAGGGAGAAATGATAGCCGATGACCTAATAGAAAGGGAGAAGAAAGGAAAAAAACAACTATAGTAAAGAATCAATAATACAAAAACCACAGCATTGTGAGGCCCTTTATTGAAAATGGACTCATATTGTACCTCTTGGTGGTCAAGTGGTCATCACTGATGGTTCACAGGTTTTATTTCTAGTTGTAAGGAAAATTCTAATTATATTCAGTATGCTTTTAACAGCTAGCAGAAGCATGTATATTTTATGCTGATATTCCAGTGTTTAAATATTCTCACAAAATTCTGTTTAAAAGGGTAAACCTTCATTTATCCAGAAACTCAGCTTTCCAGACTGAGTCCCCACTTGGGTTCTGAATAGTTGTGGTTTTACTGGACGACATGCTTTTAATAATTAATAGTACAAATTCTGTATGTATTTTATATGGAAACCTTTTTGCATATAATTTCTCAATGGTTAAACATCCTTTCTGCATCTGTTTCAATGTATATGTCTTTTGTGTTGAATTTGCTGGAAACTATTTGGTTCTGTTCTTCTGACATGTGTATTTCCTTTCTTTCTCCTCCACCATCTGGGATGCTTTCTCTAATATTTCATTTGGAAGAGCATGGTGCTCACTGCGTTGTTTCAGCATACGTGGGTCTGGTTGAATTCACGTCTGCCTGTTCACCTCTAGTTTTTCATTTTCACACCTCCATGGAGGTGGTATACTGCTCTTCCATGCCTGGTAGAGCTGTAGGAAATGTTACTTAAATGTGTGAATTTGACCACCAGGGTACATTTAGCTCAATAGGAAACAAATATGCTAAATACAGGTAACATGCCATTTACATTTATATATAATAACGTTTATATTCTAACCAGTCATTTTGTTTCCTTAACATAGCTGGGGATACAATATAAGCCAATTGTTACTTCTTAAAATATAACTGTTTTTAGAGTCTATATGTGAAACAGTATCTAATAATAGTATAAGGAAATGCCACTTGTATGTTTTAGTACCTGCGCGATTTTCTTGATTGTTAAAATATATGTGTGCCGACTAAGCACAAATGAAAGGAATTAAAGTCCAGTTTTTAACATTTCTAGGTAATTATTTTTCATTGTACATAGCTGCCTGAATTATTTGATTGCTATTAAACACAGAGGAATTGTTGCAGTGATGGAGCAGTTACAGAAGCAAAAGATAACAAATAAACCACCTTTTGCATATTTATTTTACTTCTTGTACTCAGAAGGAGACTGAGCTAATGAAGAAAAATAACATTTGTACTTATGTCCTAGAAGAATGTCATGAGAACTATTTATTGCTCACTAAAGAAATTAAATTACTTAATGAAGGTGAATTATTAACTTAATTTATTAGGAATTTAATTTGGAAGCTATCTTCATAGGGATATTGGCCAAGGCAAGAACGATAACATTTTAGTGCATAGAGACACTCAGATGACTTTAAATAGGCAAGTAAGGGTATTTTCAGTGGAAACAGATATTTCTATGCTTTAAATAACAATAATTTTTCAAAAAAGACCTATTCTCAATATAATGAGTAAGGAGTATGTTCTTTAAGAGGAATTCATTTC
This sequence comes from Carlito syrichta, assembly GCF_000164805.1. Taxonomy (NCBI): domain Eukaryota; kingdom Metazoa; phylum Chordata; class Mammalia; order Primates; family Tarsiidae; genus Carlito; species Carlito syrichta. The sequence continues at coordinate 1,664,017 of NW_007260311.1, forward strand.
CAAAAGTAGTATTGCTTCTCATTGATAGGCACTGTGTCATTATTTTACAAATTAGGTTTCATTTCTAAAATAATTGCAAAGCTGTTTTTGGTAGCAGGGGAACTTTTCATAGTTAATTTTGAGTCATTAAAGCCCAGAAATCAGACTGATCAAAGTGTCCCCGGTCTGGTCATAGCAGACAAGCTAGGTCACAGAGGTTTCTGAACCCCATGACCCATGGGAGTCATGTGTGTGTGTAGTTATTCTGTAGCCTAAACTCAGTCTTCTTTCCCTGATGTGAAAAGAAGATATAATATCATTGTCTTTACTGTATCGTTCTACTTTCTTCTTTTAAAATGCCACAAAATGAAGAAGGGAGAGATTTCTTGGTATCTATGTTGTTAATGATTAGAATGAAAGCCAGAACTGGCAACTTAAGGGCAATTCACTGGAATCTTCTAGGGTTATCTTCATGTAATCATCGTTTTAGTGATTTATGAATTAGATGAAATAAATAAATGTGGGGGGAAAATCTCATTTCTTCTTTAAATAAACTTTTCTGTCTGGAATTTTTAATGATTTTGGTAATTTTATGATTATATGCAATGAGGTCTTTGAATAATTTCTGAAGCAACGTTTGTTGACGCAAAAATATATCAACATTGTGAATTTTACCTGCTGTGCACCCAAATACAAACCATGGCTCATGAGGTAGCTGGGAGCATTTTTATGCTGGAATTAAGACTTTTGTTTTTATCTTTAAGATATGGTTTTCAGACTAAGTATTTTTACCTGTGCCAGACTTATGGGAAAATGCTGCTCTTTTAAAAATATTCAGATAACTTGATTTTATTGTCTGTTTATCAGAAAATAGTGGTGATGTGTATTTATTGCCTCAAAGATGTATGTGAGACACCCACTATATCTGCATTTCTGATGAAACGGCCCATAATTCTATTTGTTGCCATTTTTAAAGAAGACAGCCGAAGAGCTTTATTAAATTGACCTTCAATTGGGAGATCATTAATGAACTAACCTCCTTCATCGACAGATCACTCAAGGCCCCAAGTAGCATGTGATTTCCTTTGCAGTAATTCATTCGAAACATTTACCAAAAACCTTAATGTACATAGAAGATGCTTAACTTTTAAAAAGTGATGGGTCCTTTTTATTGCTGTTTTAACCATGTCTCTTCTCATTACATGCCAAAAAGAAACACATAATTCTGCCCATATTTCAGAATCCTGGCTAGGGCAAGGCAGAGAAACCGAGAATTTAACCTATTAATAAGAGAAAGTGCTTGAACCCAACTTTCTATCAGTAAATGTTTTTATGGGTTATTTATAAATTAGAAATTTAGGAAAATTTTCAATTTAAAAAAATGTGGTCTTGAGGATGCTTAAGGCACTTGATGTCAGCCGGAAAAATAGACTGGTATCTGCCAATAAATAATGAAAGGTCTTTGCTTTGACTCTGGAATATTTTTTGTTTGATTTGGTATTTCTGTCAAGGAGGCATGTCAAAACACCCTGGGCCCCAATGAATCTTTATACACTCCCTTTATACCACCCTTCACTGTAGCTACTTGACACATGTTCCTGTGGCAAGCTTCTGCTGAAGCTCGGCCACCTCTTAGCTCTGTGACCTTGGGTATGTCACCAGCCTCAGTTTCTTTGTCTGTAAAATGATAGAGTTGTTGTGAGGAGTGAATGATACACAATGGCTGGTTATGCTTAGGATGGGGGCCGGCACTCAGTGCTGCGGCAGTGTCACGCTGTCGTCATTAGAGGGATATCTGAGAGTTGGTGCACAAGTTAGTGTCGCAAGAGAGGAATTCCCACCCTGTGGAGTGATGCTCCTGGACCTGCTCATAGGACTTGTCGACTGATGGCTGCTCTTACGTTTGGGGGACAACTCTCCTTCACCTGTGTGGCACAGAGTGACTTCATTGCGGTGTATGAAGGCTAGTAAAGGGACCCTGCCTCTGTGCTCCTCCACTGGCAACGTGGGTTTTGTTGGTGGAATGCACACGGTAAACACTGCCCAGCGCTCTCTGCAAGTACCCCTGCCCCCAAGCCATGTATATTTTGTATTGAAATAACACCTCTAGAGTATTTTTAGTGCTCTCATCTCATATGCATCCATATCTCAAGTGTACTCATATACACTTATTCAGACTTAAAATCCCACATAGGAACTGCTGCTTTTAATGTGCACATGTGAATTAATTGCTATGAAGGTTAGATACTTTTTATATAAAATTATAAGTATTTGCATTGTTATAAATATAAGAGATTTAGCTTTATTGTTCTCATTAGGAAAAAATAAAGGCTGCTTTTCTTTAGGCAAAGGGAAGTTTTTTTACTCCTAGACCAGTGCCTTTCAGTAATATATTTTCCATGGCAATATAGTATATAAATGTGTATATCAGTATGTCAGAAACATACCTTGCTACAGGTGAGGTTGTCTTGTCTATTATGTTCTGTTTCTTCAAAAGGATGTTACTGAACTGATTTCATGACCCACTACTAAGTTTTGGCTCTTAGTTTGAAAAACACTGTCCCAGAGTGTCCATCTAGGATTGCCCTCCTACCCTGGGCTCACAGTAAAGAGCAGGGCAGGTGACCATGCTAGCCATTGATGGATGATGATGACGACATAATGGTGATGTAAGTGCCAGATGCTATTTACTCATGTGTGTTCTTAACTTACTATTTTTTAAAATAATAAAAGAGTACATACTTTATGAATAGTAAAAAAGTTGCATAAAGAAAGAATTGACATTTTGTAATTTAAAGAAATAATCAAAGGAAGTTGCTAATCTTTCCGTCTTTGTCCATCTCATTTTCCTTCAGCCCCAAGGTAACCAATTCAGAAGCAGCCTGGACACGCAGACATATGAAAACATGAACACAGGCATGGGGTATTTTCTAAAATATGGAATCCATTGCTGCATAATTTAAATTTTTCTCACTTAAAAATAAGTCATGATCTTCACTCCAGAGAGATATTTCCTAAGCATCTTCCTTGCTGCAAACTTTTCAAGGTGTCGCTAACCCACATTTGTGTAGCTCTTATACTAGGCTCTCTTTACCTAGTTTTGCTTTCCATGGTTTCAGTTACCCATGGATGGTCTGAAAATATGAAATGGAAAATTCCAGAAATACACAATTTGAAAGTTTTAATTCACGTGCTGTTCTGAAGTTGCATGATGAAATCTCATGTTGTTCCACTCCGTCTCATCCAAGACATGACTCACCCTTTTGTAGAGGCTACCTGTCCCTGTTAGTCACTTATCAGCCATCTCGGTTATCAGATTGATAAATCACAAGAAGGGTGAGTACAGTACAATATTTGGGGGGGGAGATATAGGGAGAGAGCGCTCACATTCACATAACTTATATTACTCTAATTTATAAATTAAATTTTATTATAGGTATGTACGTATAGGAAAAACAGTATGTATAGTGTCCAGGGTTTCAGACATCCACAGGAGGTTTTGGAATATATCCCCTGTGGATAAGGGGGGAACACTGTACCTTACTGGTGGATGTTCAGGCTATTTCAGGTTGTGGGCCACCCCAAACACTATTGCTGGATATTTATGGGTGCTTTTATTTCCAAGGATATATGCATCCTGGGGTCAAAGAATATGTGTATTTTTAATTCTCAAATTGCTCTTTCAGAGAGGTGTCACCGCCTTCCACTTTTGAGTGTGTGAAATATCTCCTGCTCTGAGGAGCGCTTTGTACTGATGTCTTTTAGGCCTCTCACCAGCTTTGTACTTCCCTGACAGCTATCAGCAGTCTCTTCCTAGGCAAAGTCCTGCATGTGAATCACTGAATGAATGAATACACAAATACACAAATGAGGGCAGGCTTGCCTTCAGAGGGGTACTTTTTGTGCCCCAGGCCAACCTTTTCGCCTGTGGCTCCTCATATTTCCTTAGTCTTAGGTCACTAACATATAATTTCATTTCAACAACAAAGGAAAGTTGTTTATATCTTCATAGACAAGATAAAACATCTCTTCTGCTTTTGCATCTTTCCTAGCATTCAGCCTATAACTCCAGGATAGTGCTTCCGGCATTTTTGTCTTATACTGACATGAGTTGAGGGTGCCTTTTCACATCCTACCTTTAAGTTCTATGAAGACAAAGACTGTCTTCATCTCGTATCCCCCGCAGAGGTAGTTTGGTGCCAAGTAGCTAGAGCTCAGTAAATGACTTTGGAACGTGCAGAAGGGCACTGGCAGAATCTCTGTTTGTGGGCGAAGTCATCGTCTTCCTCTTTTCTCACACTCCAGTATGCATGAAGTTCATATTGCCTGCCCCGTGTTGGAGAGACACAGGAAGCTGCTGGTCTGGTCTATAAAGGCTTGCAGAGGACAGCTGGGGGTGGGATGACCACCCCTGCCCCCCAACCTTTTCACCGTGAGCTTCTGGAGATGCGCATCGGTTTTGCCTTTGTAACTCCTTCACTTCATCTTGCAACAGACCTCAACTCACAGCAGTGATACCTAACAGGCCCAGGCTTAGCTTCCCAAGTTTAAGGCACGCACGGGCGGTTTGACTTCAGGTGTTCTCTTCATTTCATACTTACTGTCCTTGCAGCACCTCTGATATCAAAGGAAGGTGGCTGCAGGTCCCTCCATCCACTGGCAGTGTGGTTCTCTCTCCTGGCTGCCAGTTGCGGCCGGGCTGGTTCTGCAGTTCGCCGCCCTGTGACCGTGCAGGTTCTCTAGCCACCTCAGAGGCCTTGCCAAGGGGACTGAGCCCGCCGAGCCCTTAAATACACACCCAAGGACAGGAGGCGGGACGTGAGGAATGTGTCAGTGGGGGCTGTAAGAACAACTCTAATCTCTGTGTCTCCAAGTAGCCGATGTTGCTGTGTTGCCCATACTCCTCACCCACCTCCAGGGATGACCATGTTGTCCCCACGCAGTGCTAGGCTGAAGCGCATATACTTTTGGGAACGTCTCATATACTTTCCGGAACGTTGCTGGTGGCTGTGGCAGGGGGAGGTACGTGGTGAATTGTGCGTGCACACTTCTCCCGGAAGGGGCGCCATATCACTTCCGCTCACATCTTATTGGTGGAAGCAGTGCTACTTACACTCACATTCCAGGCCAAGAAGGTGGGGAAGTACAGATTTAAAATGTACCCAGTGAAGGAAAACCTGAATATCGACAAATTGACGTCATACCTACTGCATTACCCGCTGGAAAGATGAAGAGAGAGGTAGAGAGACGAGGGTGGCATATTTTGGGACCGTCAGTGAAAATCCGTGCCCTGTAAGAGGCTAGCTAACTAATTCTGCCAAAGAGAATTTCAAAAAATGCTTTGATTAATGGCCACCTCATTGTAACAAATTTACGACCTCCTAGGGTGATTCTTTTGAAGGACAACAGTCATCTCTTTATAGCAAAATGGTCGCTAAAGAATGTCAGGAGCTTTGTCAGTTCATACTGGCATTTTTAATACACGACCTGACCCACACACCCATGACCATAAACTCACCCGTAGGCATGACAGCCAGAGGTGAGAACACCTAGTGCTTCAGCCCAGCACAAAGGGAGCCTGGCCCCTACCTCCAGGGAGGATGCCACCCACACTGACACGCCTTCCCACCGTGTAATGGACTGAGAGTTCTGTCGGGGCTTTCTTCAAGGCTTCTGGTTCTTTCCATCTTGTTTAAAACATGATTTCTCATATCATAGTTACATAGTGTATTCAGTGCCCAAATGACTGATAAGAGGAAGTCACCGTGCACTTCTGAGAGTTGCTGTCATCATTTGAATGCTACAGGACCTTCGGCTGAAAGGAAGAGACTTGTTCTTGGGGATTTAACATCAAGTGGGAGTTTTGACAGAGCGGTGGAGGGATGGCCGGGTGGGGGGGTGCATGTTACTTTTCATATAGGATAATTTTACAAATTGGCATAATGAATATCGAACAAGCAAATAAATTACTAAAATAATTACTCACACGAGGTTTGGCCATTATTCAAGACAAATTCTTGAGGCTTTTGGTACTGAGAAGGAGTTGGAGGACTGGCCTGTATTCTCTCCAGGAGGTAGGGGTGTGCCTGGTGTGAGTTCAGAGTGCAGGAAAAAGCTCTGATTTCGATGAGATAGTGACCTGAGAAAGCAGAAAGACTCTCAGTCCAGAGAGATGCAAAACCCTTCCTGGAGGCTTTGCCTTTTAGAGAGAAATTTACACTGAAGTAAGAGCTCAGAGACACCTCCCTGATTTCTCAGAATTTATTTCACACCCAAGAGTTTACCAGAAGATTATGATCACCATAGACCTTAAGAAAGTGCCTTTTTGTTCTGTGATACTGAGGGAAAAGAAGTAAAATAAATAACACAAAAAACTCTCACAGATGAACCAGGAACAAAATCATGGCAGGAATGGTGAAGTAAGGGAAGAACATTGGCATGACATGGAGTCATAGTGAAGATAGTTGTGTGTGTCTTTCTCCCTTCTTTATTGTATCAGCTCAACAAATATTTGCTGAGTGTGTACCAAGCATTGTGATAGGGGCTATGCAGGCTATGGTCTTTATAGACCTAGAGAATGTGACTTATAGGCTTATGATATATATATATAAATTATCAGTTTTTCTCTTGGCTAGGATCATCGGGCTCCTTCTTTTACACCTGAGAAAATTGTATTTACTCTCTTTAAAATGCATTTTGGGTTAAGCATATATCTGGCCTCAAGCCTGGCCCTGTATAACAAAATGCAGACTTCATGATGGGGTGGAAGCAAGGCTCTTCTCAGTTCCCAAGCACCGTGCCGTCCCTGTCGACACTACCTCTCTCTATGCAGTTTCTCTTCCTCAGCCTTTTTCCTATTCTTCTCTGCATTTAGACCTATCAGAAGCCCTATGTTTTCTCTTTGAGAAACACTTTTAAGCACTTTATTTCCTCCTGGGAGGCTGGGAGCTCTATATTCCTGGTGCTCCCAGCATTTTTCATTCCAGTGCTCAGTGTGTCACTTTGGGAGTACACTGGTGCTCATGGGACCCCGCTGTGCCCACTGTCTTCTTAGACATCTGTGCCCTATGCCTGGTATCCCGCTTCTGGGCTTCTTCAAGGGGCTCAAAGAACATTTTCAGGTTGGAATGGGTTGTAGAGATCGTTTGCTCCAACCCTGCCATTTTCACGGATGAGGATAAGGAGACTCAGGGTGAGTTATGGATTGTATTCCATGTTTCCCAGTGACATCTGTCATATGATTGCGATGAGAGTTCAGTTTTCTGATGAGCAGTCAAGTGCTTTTTGTATTAAGCAATACTGCCTCCACAATTAATGTATATTTGCTTCGGGAAGCTTTATACTATTCAGTATGCAGGTTCATTAAATATTTGATTAAATATGTTACTTGTGGTCATATTTTTTAAAATAAAGGGCATGCAATCGTTTTTCAGGAATGTGATCTTTCAGGCTAACATTTCTGTGGTGGAATCAGATTCAACTTTTATCACTTTGACTTACAACAACTTTTTAAGGACCATGAAGTGCTGTAAGTGCAGGATCTACCTGAATTTCCATTTATGTCACTGTCATTTCAGGAATCTTCCCTCTCTTTTGTTCTCCAGTCTCTTAGATATACCATTTTGTTTTGGGTTAAGTATTAACCCAAATATTGGGTTAAATATTAACCCAAATATTGATAACTTATTAAATGAATAAGTTATCAATAATCAATATATTCTCTGGCATGATGTTGTATACTAGTATTTTATAAGTCCCTTTCCTTGCCAGGCCAATGTCATTTCTAACTCTTAACACAATAAAATTAATTTAGATATGTACTTATCAGTTAAGAAAATGGTTTGCTTTAAGTGATGGTCCCAAGAAACAATAACTATTTCCTATATGTCTATGTTTCTTGTTTCCATCTTGGAATTAAATCATAGAGATGGTGTTTTTTGTTAGTCGTGGTGTTTGTATCAACCTTTTTTCTACAGATACAATAATTCAGTGTGAAGGAAAATCAGTGTTTTTCTGAGCTGATTTACATATGCATGTCAGATCCAGTTCTGCTATTTTTATGGTCCTGAGGAAAACAAAATGACCTTTTATGAAGTTTTTGATACTGGAGGATTCTGTGTTTTGAATTTGGAGGGGAGGAGGTTGCAGCAGAAAAGGAAAGAAGCAATTGTTGATTTATACCATGATGCTAGCAACAGTCAGGAATCTAAGATGCTTTTCAGCTATAATTGTATCTTTGCTCAAGGCTATTATATACTACATTAAATTCCATTGTCAGTCAACTCTACCACTTTTAAGGAGCTAAAGCTGATACTGACCATAGGATAGTTCATAATATCCTTTGTGTTCCTCCTCTTGCTATGAAGTGCAGTGTTGTTGTATAGACTAGAGATACTGCTTCATAAGATTACATAATATCACTTATTTATAAGCTTATAGTACAAGAATCAGAAATATATATGTGTTAAAAACTTACCTAGCTAATTGTCCTTTTAAAGTCCCCGGCTTTTAAAAATTATTTTCCAAAAAGAAACTGAAAACAAAGCATCATCCAGTAAATATGTTCATGAATAGCATGTATCTGAAATGGATAGTTTACCCTTAACAGGAAGAGTTTACTCTTAACAAGAATGGTAAAATACACTACTGAAGCTTTCAGCTGGCTTCCATCAAAACAATTATCTTAGCAATTATCTCTGCCATTCAGTTAACTTTTGCATGCCGATGGTGTTTCTGTGCCTTTGTGTTCATCAGCCTTGTGCCTAGAGTTCTCCCAGGAACTATTATCCTGACAGATTTTAGTATTATTATTTTAGTGTAGAGAAAAGAAGAAGAAAGGGAAAGGGCTACTTAAAAGGAATTTCATTCTGACGCATAGGTAGTTAGCAAATTATTCAGAACCCAGGGTGATTGTGATTTGAGGTGGGCTTCCGTGGCAGGGTCTCCTGAAGGTGGCTCAGGGGCACAATACCTGAGCTAAGCTGAAGGCCGGGCGGCATGTTTAAAGAAAGGAACTGTATAGATACTGGATGTAGAAACAAGTCAGGATGAGCTCACTGGGACATACATACTTGAATTGCTTTCAAAAAGTTTTGTTCGTAAGCTTTAGTCCCAAAACTTCCTTTTTTTTGGATCGAGGAGACAAACACTTCTAGTTATGAACTCTAGGCATTTTTTTGCTCAACTGCACTTCAGTACCATATACTGCAAAATAAACTTCTACTTTCTTTTTCTTCTTATTTTTCAGAAGAGTTTAGCACACAAGAAGTGTCATTAAAATAGATTATTTTTGCTTAAATGGATATGCTAAATGTGCTTCTTTAAAATATTTTAATTTACTGGAGCAATTTTACATGCAGAATGTGATCCCACTTGTTCAAATCTTGGACTGTGGTAGAGAAATGTTTTGGAAGGCAGCCCACTTTGACCTCTTCTTTCCCTTTTAACTCTACATCTGTGATTTTTAAAGCAGAATTTTTTTAGAAGAGAAATTTGTCTTTCAGCAGAGTTATTTTCTTGCAGCTCACCACTGAGGTGGGATCCCCTTGGCTCGTCATGCATGTGTACTTGAGTAAGTAGAAACACTTTAAGAAAAGTAAACTCTGTGCTTTTCCACTGTCATATTTGATTTGAGCTGCATCCTGATGGTTGTTTGAAGCTAACATGAAATGCAATACCTGCCTGACCCATTTTAGCAACCCATTATTATAATTTCACTGTCGTATGGCCACTGAGTTAATGTACTTACAAATGACAGAGAAAGTGTGTTACATGACCTTAGGGTTTTCAAAAATTAAATGACGTCGTAGGTCATATTTCAAAGAATAGCTAAGGAGAATGGTTTTCTTTCCTGCATAAAGTGTCACTATGCATAGCAACAGGATATTGTATTTCTTTTTTATTACACAAAAATGTGAAGCTTTTAAACTCCTAGATTCCCCACATAAAATTTAATATTGGGGTAGAGAATGAAATACCCAGTGGATAAACCTGTTTCTCCCCCATCTCATCCCCTCTTACTCTCTAGACATGACCCCTTTGAAATTCAGAAATGCAGAAATACGTTGTCATTCTTCTGTTATGATGAATTTAGTATTTTCCCTCCTTAAGTGAAGCTCATGAATTCCCATCTAAAAGACAATGCGTACTTATGTTTACTGAAATACACTTGGCCAGGATTGCTTAATAATAGATCATTTTTTCTCATGTGTTTTGGGAATCATTCTTAGTTTTAAAATGTGTTCTTTAGAAAGAACTAAGTTGTCCAACTTGAGGTTTAATGAACCCTGGAGGAAACCTGTGGTTAAAGCTAGTGATACCAGCATCTCATCAGCACACAAAGTTCCACTGCTCACCTTTTCAGTGCCCTGAGCCTAGACCACAGAGTCCCCCACCTCTGGGTGTGTGACTGATGCTGTCCCATCACACAGGAGTGATTGGGAGGGTGACAGACCACTGGGCATCACACACACGTGGTGAGGAGGAGACTCACAGTCCAGTGCTAGGGCCTCACCCTGCCCTCACACTTACCTGTTGAAATAAACTTGCCGATCTGTTCTAGAATTCTAAGTCAGGATTGCTGTAGATCAAATAGTAGCTCTTTGAAGGAGGCCTCAGGACTTAGATGCAATGGGTTAATTTGTAGATTGTGGATAACACTAGGCCTCTATGTAGCAACAAGAATTCAAAGAGCCCATTTTCATTGTGTTCATGTGAAATTAAACATGGGGCCCCAAGTAAGGAGGCAACTTCGGGTGGTGTTGTGCTGCCTCCAGACCTTGACTAGAGTTTTCATGAATGGAAATCCCACTGTACATAGAAGTAATTTTAATTAATGCCATCCTAAGGAAGCACCACAGAGTAATAGGAAAAACAGGTCTCAGTCTTATATTCTGTTGAAACATAAGGGTGTCTTTTGAAAGCCAAAAATTGGCTTTAAAATTGGACAGCTTAAATTTTCTCTTGCTTACCACCTGCAGACTGCAATTGATGGTGCTTGAGTCAAGAACTATAGTTGTGGGCTCCTATAGATCACCTGCAGGAGTCGTGTGTGGAGTCCTGGTGGGGACTCGCATGGCGTCTGTTCAGAACGATTTGTGGCCTTACAAATGTCAGATCTTGTTAAGCCCCTGGCAGTATTGACATAAAGAATATTATTTAAAGTTACTAAAATTTGATGAAGCTTCTAAATTTAATCTGTTCTGTATTATGCACCAAAATTAAATTGCAGGGGAAAAAGATGTGGTTGCAATGTATGCTTAGAAATGATTTGTCATAGTGAGATTTCTTTTACCCAAACAATTAAAGCATTTAAAAAATTTTCCAACATAGCCAAAAAGTTTTTACTTCTCTTATAGATTTAGTAGCTCTGAAAATTGCTTTATTTCTTTGATTTCTTTGATGGACACAAATTGCATGGTTCTATTTTTTTCTCAAAATGAATATATACCGTGAATACAGAAATATTAAAATGTGTCTCCTGGGAGGAAACTTCATTTTACATTGCAGCTCTCTGCCCATAATCCTGCAAAGACTGGTCTGAAGCTGGCTTTCCTGAATTTGAATAAATGATGCCAACAGAGAACACAAGCTTATGCTGTATTTTGTGTCCATGGGACGGTCAAAGAACAGGCAGACTCTATTATGCCCACAAACTGTTCAGTCTAGCAGCCACACCGTGTGGGGCAAGGTTTCTTTGAAGATTGAGGATGGAGATGGAAGGCTGCCCATTACCTCCAGAGCACACATAGTGGCAGGGATTCTCACAGAGGTCCTGAAGCACATCCCAACTCAGTCTCTGTGTATCTCTGAATAAGGGAAAGACAACAAGAGTACTGAGGAGAAAGGAGGAGGAAGGAGTCTGGTTCTTTCTTGAACTGAATGAATAATCATGCACTGTTAAATGAGAGCCTCCATTTATTATAGAAATTAAGTTGGGTGTGAGAAAGGTTTCAGATGGGCATTTGCTTCTTAGAAGGGGGAAGAAGACCTTTTGTATGCATATTTAGTTCTGACACATGCTGGAATAGGAGAATGATGGTGAATGTTTTGCACAAGTAGAAGTGCATAAAATTGAGCATTCTAAAACAATAGCACAGTATCTTGCATGACACTTTACATTGTCTTACTGACACAGGGCAGACAGGACTGCACCTTATGACTGCAACTTCTAAATGAATCTCAGGGACAAGGTCAGAATTCCCCCTTTCCCTAGGTCAGTGTCCTTAAGAAGTGGGTATGAAGGAGGTTATTAGCACCATAAATCACCCTTCCTGTCAGTCAAACGCTAAGAAATACAGGACATGATACTGGCCATTTTGGTGACAGAATATAAATCACTGAAGATTAAATTATTAGATAATTTGGAAACTTAACAGTTTGCATTTTGCACTTCCAATTGTTTTGCTGACTTGCACTTTTCTTGGCTGTCCAGGATTTTATTAACCGTCTTTAAGACATCTATCACCTCCTTCCTCTTCATTTTCCAATGGGCAAATTTTCCCAGGAAGGAGAGTTGCAATACTGATGCCTGCAGTTGCTGCTCCAAAAAGATTGCTGTATTTTCATTGACATGCAGTGCATTACCATAATTGGCTTTTCTACATGATAGGAGAGAGGAAATAATAATGTCATTTTATTTACAGCCAGAGTGTCGCTTTATGAGACTTCTCCAAGTTTCTGCCATGCTGTGTAGGTCAAATGACATCTTTTGATCAGTCCTGTCCAAAGACATCAAAGCTGAGTGGCATGTAATGGAGACCTAGTGACAAACCAAATCTAGAAAAGAAATAAGACTGCCAGTTTCCCATTAAACTGCCTGCTAAACAGCGCAGCTTCCCCGTGTCGGCTACGAAACCACTCTGACCACCTAAATCAGGGGAATGAAAGGAGGCTGAATTGGACATTAGTACTGCAAATGACTGCAGTGATTGCCACGACTTCCCTCCTCCCCCTCCCCAAAAAATCAGCAAGCAAACCATGCGAGTTACAGTGAGACTGCTCTGTGCCCATTCATTTCCCTCCTGCCACTCGCTGGTTTTCTGATCTGGTTTATTTAGGTTTGACATCAGCCAAATGGTGTAGCAGGCTATCTCTGACAGATATTCTTACTGATTTAACAGGAGGCACAACTCAGGAAAGATGGATCTTCTGAGACAGGATTTCAGAGTGGTTGTTTTTCCCTTTTCCACCCCATTTTCTTCCCTTTATTATTCCAGTTGATGTGCTGTTCCCACTGCAGTCAAATCATTAGGGCCTTTGGAACTTGTGAAGAACTATATTTGATTGATGATGTGAGACTTCACTTTGCCACGTGGGTTGGGTGGCCAGCATATTGGAAATATAATTTTGTAAGAAAAGTCTTTTGAAACAAGTATTTTATGCTAGAGATTGATAAAAGAGGTATTTCTGCTGTAGTGCAGCAGGGCTCACCTTCCCAGGTGATTGGAACATATGGAAGTTGACATATCATGTGTATGAAAAAGCTTCATCCTCAATGCATGTATCTACATCTGTTTTCTTTGGATTAAACTGAATATCTACTCAGTCTTCAAGTCATCATCCCATCCGTTGAACATCTATTTTGTTCCAGGCTCTGTTCTGCTAGCTGCCAAGACCCGAGGTCCACTAAGATGTGGTTCTGTGCTCAAGGGGACCTCTCCCTGTGCTTTGATCACGTGGCCGCAGGGTGTGGGTGGCTCGGGTGGGGATACTGGAACCTGTTCCAAGGTAGGGCAGCTGTCATGGGGGTGCAGTAACTCCGATGAGGGAAGTTGGTCAGCATGGTTGGAAGCAGGCTTTTTTGCTCCCTCCAATTTTTTATTGTGGTAAAATAAACATAAAACAATTTATCTTATTAGCCATTATTAAGCCTATGGCTTAGTGGCACTGGGTACCTTCACGTTGTTGTGTAGCCATCACCACCATCCATCCCCAGAACTTTTCATCTTCCCAAATGGAAACTTGTGTCTGTTAGCAAAACCCATTTCCAGCTGCCCCTGCTCCTGGCAACCATTGCTCTACTTTCTGTTTCTATGCTAGTGCCTGGGTTGACGTGGCTAGAAACAGATTCTGACAGGACTTTGTGGCCATCCCATAAATGGCAGTCCTGAAAATGCTGTCCTCTGTAGCCTGTCATGGCAGATACATGTGACCACAACTTTTAGGCAGAACTACCCAAGACCAATTGTGTTGACCTTCATGTAGACAAAGGCCTTATTCCACAAACAAGTCATTCGGAAACCAGAATCAGTCTTATAATTACTGTTGCTGATAGATATGACCATTGCAGTGTCATGGCCATGTGTCAGGAACCTGGCTCCAGGACAGACAACCTGGGAAAATTCCTGCTCTGTATCTCATGGATGGTGCAGTCTGGGGCACTTCACTTATCTCTGTACCTCAGTTTCCTCATATGGAAATGGAGAGTAATCACAGGATTTCCCCTTGTAGTGTTGGTGAGCAGCTAACATGTTTAATCTATGTCAAGCACTTAAGATAGTGCTTGGTCTGGAATAAGGATTCAACAAATATTAGCCTGTTATCATTCAATGACATTTTAATGCAAAGTATAATGCTGGCTAGGCAGATATTTTGTGGTTTGAAATGTTTACTCAAGAACAAATTATTTCTTTCAAAATAATAATACATTATTAACCTCCCAAATAAATTACAAGTGTACTGAAAAAAACAAAAACAAACAAACCACAAAACAGCCCTTCTTTCTATCTAGGTGAATCATTATCCAAGAATATATTTTATTCCTATTTGAGATTGGATTTCAATGTTGTCACAGACAAAAATGGTTCTGATTGTGGTGGGCTTTTCACTCTTTCTACAGATAATATATTTACATGTGCATACCCTTTTTCTTTTGGGCTATTGTTGTAGGTATTTGAGAACAGTTAGCTCAAATATCCTTTTTTTTTTTTAACATCTGACTTGGCTTTAAAGTAAGTTCCACTTTTTAACCTCTCATGTAGTATAGTTTAGATTTTTCGAATGTGTTTTTTTTCTACCGATGGATATTTTCTTCCTCCTTTTTCTCATGAAACTAAGCACACTTGGCATTTCTTTCCAAGCATTTTAATGGGCAGAACCACAGGAGGCAGAGAGAGAAAGAGAAACATGGAAATTGTGTCAGAGGTTGGGAGTTGAGGATCTGTGTTTGCTTCAGTTGGTCCTAGAAAGGCTTTCCTGTGGAAACAGGTGGAAGGGAATTTGTTTGTTTCTTTTGCTCCATAAATGAATCTTTTATTTTAGAACCTTTTCCTAGAAATTGTGTTGCCTGAACCTTGTACATTCTCCAGCAATCCCATTTGTAGTTGGCGTCTAGCAATGTGATCCTGGGTGGACTCAGGGTCCACAGGCCGCCGTTCAGAAGAAGTCAGAGAAATCATTAGACTAGGAATTGTTTAGGCTACATTTTTGGAAATGAAAGTAATAACTAGTATCAGGGCCCTGAGTACCCCCTCATTATAGGGCATATCATTTTAGCCTCTACTCTGGGTATCGGGGAAGAATAACATGAAGAATGCTGGAGGCTTGAACCCAGACTATGACTCAAGCACCTTCTTCGTCTTTTTAGCCAGGAAACTTTGTCTCTCACTTCACTCCTGGATGCAAATGAAGAGTGAAATCCATTCACCTGCTGAATTCACTTCTCTAGGTGCCCCAGGCATCCTGGGCCTGCAATCTTCCCAGCCCCATCCCTGGTGTGCTCAATAATGCAGCAGGATTTTGCTCCACCAAAGTGTCACCTGTCTGGGTGAGTTGTGCCCGTGCCTATCTGAAGTGACAGCCATCTTTGAGTACCAGCGTCTCTAACTGACTTCTCTTTTATCATTCATGTTGGGAAGGTAACATTTTCGACAAGGTTGTTTCCTCTTCCCCCTCTTCTTTCTTCTTGCCCCTCCCTCCTACCCTCTCCCCCGTCTCCTCCCCACTCTCTTAACACACCTGATCAAAACATTATCACTGACAAAGGTTTCTCTCTCCAAATTAAATGAGTCCAACTAGCCTGGGAATTTTCATGAAGGAAGAAAGTGAAATGCTGATGTGCAAAGTTAATGAATCTGGTAACAGAGAGAACATTATTGAGCCTGGATAATATGATCTCTAGCCGCCTTCCTGCTCCTCACGCTTCCTGTAAAGAATGTATGGAAGTCAGTTATGTGGCGTGATTCTAACATCTGTCCTACCCCATAATGGTAATTTGTATAAGTAATGGAAACAGGTTAAATACTTCCATTCTCATGTTGCCAGCAGGGATGAAAATGAACATTTCAATGAAATCATCTCGACAGAGCCAAGAGGGGAGGGGGCACAGACTGATTCATCTCCACTCCCTTTGGTGATAGGCGCCCTAATGAGACTGCTTGGATGTATAGTTTATCAGATAGGGGAGGAAGAGCAGGCGAGTCTTGAGATGGGAATCACTGCAGAACCGTGCCGCGTGCACAGCGCTTGGTCTCCTGTGCAGACCTTTGCTAATAACATGCTCTTTTCATTCTAACGGAGGATAGGGGGAAGGAGAGGAGGAGGGGCAGGGATCTGTGTGTTCCTCTCTAATGGGCTGCCTGCAAGGCTTATCTTCAGCTGGTAAAACCCCAGGGTGATCTTATTATATCTCTCAGGACCCCATCTCAAACTTAAAGGGAGGAAGGAGAACTTGCATTCTCTTCATTTCCTTGTAAGTATAAGTAATCTGCTTTTAGAATGGCCTTCTCTTTGCCTAAAAAGTCACTTTACTTCCTTAAGCTGTTCATATGAAGAGCCATTCTATTTGAATTGCTAGTGCTATTAAAAACAAATTTTAAATTGGGACCCAGTTATTTGTCACTGTATACCCTATATGCATTACTCTACTTCTGGAGAAAATATCAGGTCATCTAGCAAGGGGAATATTCAGTTCTATCAAGTGTCCTATAATGTCATTGTAAGTTCAAATATGATAATGTGGATTTTTCAGCATATTTTCATATGAAAATGCTGTATGCATACCTCATATTTTCCAATGCTTACTATCTTTCTCCTATGTGGACTGTATTACTCAATGTCCAGATGAACTAAGAATGGAAGCATTTAGTTGGCTGGCTATCGCATTAAATGCCAATCTCTGACCAACTCCAGATATCCAAATTTGGGGGCGTGGCAAAACTGAGCATCTTTTATTGAAAGATCCCTCACTTTTCATCAGGTCTTTTGCCATCAAGTGGTAACAGATAGGTGCGAGCTTGTTACCAGGAGTAGTTATGTGGAGTAACCAGGTTGGTATTAGCTAGATTTTTCAGGATAGATTTGAAGCTGACTTCTGGAAAGCAGAGCGTGTTCAGGGAAGCCTTTCTTCTATTGTTGCTGTAGCTCTTGTAGCAAAGCACCCACACTTTTGTTCATCTAGCTGAGGAACAATGATGGCACCGAGGCAGAGTTCTGGGAGCATTCCCCTCTTGCGCAACATGAAAAAGAAAGAGTTAGGAAAACACCTTTATTTTTGCATAATTGGGGTGCAGATTAAGATGCAGGTTCGGGGGGAATACAAACCTAATTGCGCAGAGCCAGTGTTATTAAGACTCCAGGGAATTTGTAACTTTACTACATTTAGCCATTAAAAAAAGCAACTACAGCTGTCACTTCTCACTGTCCTTACAATGACTGTTGACTAGAGTAAGTCTTGTTTTCTTTAAAGAGACAAAGATGCTTTAAACAATGCTGGGCTGCAAATATAATTTTTATTTAATCAGCTGAAGATACGATGTTTGTGCCTCATATAATTACAGTTTGAGATGAAAATACTTTTCTGATGATATGTGTGTATTTACATCGTAAACCATCAGAGCACACATTGTCGGTGTCTTATTAAGCTCTAACAGGGACCATATACATTGCCTTATAGTCCACTTGCATTAGAACCCACAGAATTTTATGTTGCTCAGGATGACAGCACATCTTTGGGGACACCCTGGCATCCAGAAGGCACATTTTATGACAAAAAACTTAACAAGATTTAATTAAAAAATAAAGTCTAAACCATAGGATCCAATTGTCCCAATCCCACTTTGGAAATGGTAAGGCCTATGTATTTAAAAATTTTTAATCTGTACCTATGCACACTCTTCATGCACACCTACACCCATGCACACACACCCATGTGCATACAATACACCCCCGTGTGCACACATGCACACATACATACATTCAAGCATGCATACATGTGCAGGATGGCAGCACCTTCTCCTGGGCTGCTGGTGTGTACTCGTCGAGACGGCTTCCTCACAGTCTGTAGAGTTGCTCTGTATTTCCCCCCTGACGGCAGGACATACTGTACTTGTTCACACTGTCACATTCTGTACCATTGTGCTAGGCCCAGGAAGGGTGGGGGAGTGATGGCAAAGCTGTTTTGACACAAAAAGAAATAGCAGAAATGATGATTTGGAGTCTTTGTTTTATTTGATGGGGGAAAATGTCATTTATTTCTAAATGTAATTGTAAAAGGAGAATTTTATACTGCAGTTACCATTTCCCAGCTTACACTGACTGGATTTCCATGAGGTGGGGTGGGTGATGGCGGGGGTGCTGTCATGCCCAGGTGACGGTTTCCTGGAGGAAACGCAACACCACTGACTGTGTTTTCTGCAATTTAGTAGCCTCTCTTATGCAAATCTGTTAGGCTAAAAATCTTTTAGCCTATTCGTTTACCTTTTGGAGTATATTTTTCTCAGTTTCATCACTAGAAATAAACATTTTTACAAATGCTATAATATGTTCCAGTATACGCTAAAGACTTTTAGAAAATTGTAGCTTATAACAAAAACAAAAACATTTTAGAAAATTGTAGCTTGCAATGAAACAAAGGATCATCACAAATAATACTTAACTTGTAAGTTTTTATATGTCTTTCTCTGTTTCTCTTTGTCTCTGTCTGTTCCTCTCTGCCTCTGCCAAAGTAAATTTTTTTAAAAAAGCATCTTGGAGAGCAATTATGAGAATTCACTGATAATAGTGAAAATAAACCTAATTATTATACTAAAGAATTATATTTTCTGTTATGACAGTGCAGATATAACTTGTGCTTCAGATACCAGATATTGTTAGTAAAAGAAGTTAAATAAAGTCAGGTGTGGTTTGACCCTGCCGTTTCCAGGCAAACATAGAAACAGTTATGTAGGATATGTTAGCCCATGCCTATCACACTGGTACATAGTTTGTATCTGTGACTGTAGTGTATTTAAAGATAACAATTCTATTCACTTTGTGCTAGAAAAAGTTGGTCTCTTAGTACCCACATGTGTTGCTGGAACTTGCTTACACTCATCCCTTGATTGCCCAGAGATCGACATTCCCATTTCTCTTCTTTAACCTGTGTGTTTATGAGAATAAGCAACTGGACTTTAAAATGCAGACATGTTTCTGAGACATAGCCCTGTGTGGATTTTGGAGATCGTGAAAGACCCCTTTTTATCCTTTCTTCTGATAACCTTACAAAGGCCTATAGAAGTTCACGTTTTAAAAGTAAACTTTGAATTGAAGTATTGCTGGGGTACAACAAGGTAGCTGGGTTACAAGGCAACCACAGCCCTGGTGACATTCATTATTGGTGCTTCATGATGGCTCAGGGTACGTAGTCAGAGAATGAATAGGTACTTATTCTGAGTTATGTTTCTTTATATTTCGTTTCAGCTGTTTGAAGAGATTTTTCATGCACAAATCTTCTCTCTGGATTTCTAAGTGTTTCCTGTCAGGGTGAGTCCTACCCTGTTTGATGAACGTCTTTTCTCGTTTCAGGTGGTCTTTTCTAGTTTCACATAATACCAGATGGAACTTGGCATTTGGGGTCTAATTTGCTGATACTGGGTTTATAGATCTAGACTCACCAGACTGCCTCTGGGTGGGATTTATCTTTCCCCAGATATGGGTGGTAATATCTGAATTTTTTGGTGCTGGACACCAAGTATGCACATCTTGGGGATGCCTAGCTTGGTTTGTGGAGCAAGAGAACATTTCCATGAACATTAATATACACTCACGTGGTAATAAAATTCCCACGTGTGCTCTCAGGTGCATACAAGAGTTATTTGCTTTTTGCTTTTCTCACTTCATTTGAATTTCTCTTTTTAAAAAATTTTAGCATATTTTTTTCTCTTCTTTTTCTTCCTGACACCACTGAAAACCAAAGAAAGTTTTCCATCTTTTTAATCATGGCTTAAGATCAGATTTGGGCTAAACTACTTGTTGAGTTACATTGCTGTAACATGCGACATACTCTAGACATAAGTGCTTATTAGGAAGTGCAGGAGGGGGTCTTGAAATAAGGTTTCTTTTTTCTCACAAATTTGAAATTGAATTCTGGGAGAGAGAGAGAGAGAAAGAGAGAGAGAGAGAGAGAGAAAATTACATTTATTTTAAAGCAGTTACCTATGGATTCCCAATTAAAATTAGAATTGGGAAAAGCTGAGGTCATTTTATTTACAGATTCTGCAGTTCTTAAAAATAGTTTCTACTGAGTTAATTAAATAAGTAGTTCTGTTATAAATCAAACACTTAAGCCAGTACATTAACTATTAGTACCAGGCAACTAAAATTTGCCAAAATGATAGAAAAATTTTTGTTTTTATCACATCAAAATAGAGGTGGCCTTTCAGTTTTGCTTGGCAGAGTGTCAGCCTTCCTGTAAGAAATCAGACTGTGTTAGTAAATTAATGTATATCTTGCTTGTGTTTTTATGTTATTTTCTGACTAGGAAAGAACGAGCTCTGCCTATATCTGCTTTCTCTGCACTTTTTGTTTCCCGATATATTCTAACTTTCATCAAAACCACCTGCTCTCTCCATAACGAAGGTGAAGTTACTTTACAGTGATCAATTATAAATTTGGAAGAAAGTGTGTTTCGTAAGATTCTGCAGCGAATTGAAGCTGTACATTTATCACTTAGGTGTGTGTAAGCCCCTTTTGTGAATTGGCCCCTTGGAGTAAGCGTATTTTGATATAATGGCCATCTGTTCATGGATATCACATTTGCTAGTCTAAAAAATAGTTTGATGTAGATAAACATGTAATTTGATGTGATTATATAGTTTCACCAGGTGGCAATACAATAGTGAAATTTTGTATTTACTGTAAAGCAGTCACCAAGCAGGGACTGAAGACCCCGTGTCTTGTGTTTGTCACTTTTGAGTATCCATTTTCCTCTTTTACAGGCATCTCTCACTTCTGCGTGCTAATGAAGAAGAGAGAGGCTGGATAAACAAAGTTTCCAACCTTGCTGTTGTTATTTGTGTCCACCGCCTCCCCATCAGGCATTGGGAGGCTGTTCACAAGGAACAGCATTTCTGCCTGGCTTGAGTTTCCCAACCTCTCCCTTCCTTCCTCTGTTCTTTGGCAGATGTTCTAGTAATCAGTGAAACTGCTGAAAGGCAGGCAGAGGGAAGAGGAGAATGAGACGGGGCCTGGATAATCTGTTGGCCTGAATTTCATATCTGTTTTCAGGGCACCATCTACACAGTGGTTAAGACTGAAATTTGGTCAGCTTTTATTGTGACGGGCTTATCGTTATTTCATTCCTATTGTTCCCATCTATTTGGTGTTAGCAGCAGCTTGAGTGGTGTGAGGCTAAGCAAGAGCTCCTTTCCACAGCTGTATGAGGGTAACCTGTCCGTGTACAGTCTATTTACTAGTCATTCTGTGAGTCTACCAGATGTGAGGAGGAGGAGGAGCAAACATATCAATCTGTCCAGTCTACTGTGAGTGCATACTATGGACAGGGTAGCTCTTAAACAAAAGAAATGGATTGCTTACAGTTGCAGGAACTGGAAAGTCCAAGATCAAGGCACCAGCAGATCTGGTGTCTGGTGAGGACCTGTTTCCTGGTTAATAGATAGTGTTATCTCACTTTGTCCTTATATGGTGAAGAGGTAACGCGGCTCTCTGGGGCCTCTTTTATAAGGGCACTAATCCCATTTATGAGGGCTCCAGCATGGTGATCTAATCACACCCCCCCCCCCCAACCAAGGCTCCACTTCCTAATACCCTTACCTTGAGGTTAAGTTTCAACATACGAATTCTGAGTGAACACAAACTTTCAGATCATAGCAGCAGACAGGCACGGAGTTAGGCCTAATAATGGTGATGATAACTTTGTCATTTCTTAAATACTTCCTGTAACCCCACAAGACACTGATCATTGCCACAGTTGTACTGGTGGGGAAACTGAGGATCTGAGGAGTGAGTGTATTGGGTCACCCCATCTGTAAGTGACTGAGCCTTGGCCCTCACCTGGGTCTCCAGATAACAAGCCTATACCTTCTGTCTCTCTCTCCTCATGTCACACTAATAGGAGGAGGTCTATTCTTTAGAGGGAACCACAGTAATGGTCATGTAGTATGGGCTCCATAAAGACAGACCAGTGGGTGTTAGTCTCATCCCATTTCACCCTGGCCTCCCAGGTCCAGACACCCCTGCACACATTCAAGGTAGACTAGTGGATCTCATTGTGCAGGGTAGGTGTAGCCTGGGAGTGGGGGGGGCTGGTCTCCATAAGTTTTTTGACCCATTCATCCATGATACAGACTTAGCAAAGTCAGGGCATGCCTTCTTTGCCTAATTTAGAAGCCACAGTGTTGGGTAGCTCTTTCTGCCTTCAGGACCATGGGGTCAGGTTGGAATTTCCACCTTCTCAGCCTTTGTTCTGTGATGCCAGCCTTCTTCTCCCAGGCCCTGCACTCTTAAAAGGAAATCCCATTGGTTTTAGCTCCTTCTGAGGGTTTCTGGCCCTGGGCTACCGGTATTCTTGAACTACCCCCCTCCCCCAGTTTTGGAAGTGGGGGCTCATTGAGGGCCTGAGGGGCAGCAGTGCTGAAAGATTCAACTCGCAGCTTTGGAAGGACTGAGTGTGAAGGGATGCCAAGGTAGCTTGGAGCCCAGCCCTGTGCCTATTGACTGAGACTCAGGAAGGTCCTGGCTGCTTAGCTGTTAGGATGGAGATTAGGTTCAGTGATTGAAGGCTAGCAGTTAGACGTGCTTAGTAGGTGGTGCTGTGGCCCCAGCTATTCTTGAAGGGTCTTGGAATGATGGGGGGCAGACAGGTAAAGTGAAGCTGGCAATCACTCACAGATTTAATCTGGAACACTCCATGGGGTTCCCTCCTGCCTATCTCCATCTGTGGGGCATTGAATCTCTTCACTCATTGAAGGCTGTGGCTGATCCAATGACCATGACTTCCATGGTCATGGGAGCTTCAGAGGAAAAGGCAAGTCTGACAAGCGCTGGGTGGTGGAGAGTGCGTGAGATGTGGCTTCATCCCAGGAGAGGGCAGTTTCAGGTCAGTGTCCAGTAATGTGGGGTGATGCACAGGCGGTCATCCCAGCTGTGTCTCACAGATTTGTGCTTCCTCATGGCTCTTGTACATTAGTAGGAAAAAAATTAATTAAAAAATAGATGCCACAAACTAAAGAACACTGTGGAATAGTAAAATTGCCAAAAAATAGATCAATAAATCGGAGGAGTATGTGGTGACAATATGGATGCCAGAGGGTTAGAGGGATGAGGACGACAGTGACTAGACCTGCCAACCGAGGCTGGGCACAATGGCTCTGAGCATGTGGGGGCCTGAGCCACCTGCTGTCCTGGCTGTAGGACTCTTAGCCCCATTTTGGGAAGCATGGACCAGAACACCCTAGGATGGCCGAGGGATCCAGGAGCCGGAGCAGTAGGAAGAAGGGGTGGCGCGGGGTGGAGGGGCTGTGGGAGGGTGAGGAAATGGAAGTGGGGTGGGTGGGCGAGATCTAGCAAGGAGTGACCCAGGCAGCCTTGTAGGCAGCACAGGGCAAGGGTAACCAATGACATTCTCAACTCAGGTACCATTGCACCTGATTGTTCCCCCTACTTTACTTTTTAACATTGAAAAAATAAAAGTAACATTCAGAAGCCTTTCCCAACATTCCTGCCCCAGGTGGGGCTGAGCTGGTTGGTGCTCCCTGATTCCCAGGGTCTGGCTGTGCCATGGCTGGTGCTCCTCAGGGAACCTTCATATTTAGCTAATGTTTTCCAGACATGGAGACATGGAAGTCCATGTTTGTTAAGCTGAAGACATTGAAGAAGACTTTGAAAATAGATATTTATCCAGAACCACTTCACTCGACAATAAATAACCCATGTATGCATTATCTAGAAAAAACCCCACTGTTAACATTCTTTGAAAAGGATTCTTTTGTTGTACTGTGTATACAATTTTGTCTTCTGCTTTTTTCATGTAATGACCTCCCCATGTCATTAAAGCATACTTTCTAATGTTTGACTGATATTGTATCCTAGGAATAAACTGCAGTTCATTTAACTACCCCTATTGTTGAAGATTTAGATTGTGGCAACTTTTATGTGGCGTAAAAGGACATCTTGTATAAAGGACATCTCTGTGCATAAAGCTTTTACTGTATTTCATATTAACTTCTTCAGTTATACTTCTAAAAATAAAATGATTGGGCCAAAGCCTATCAACATTTTAAAATTTCTCTCCCTTTGCTCTTTTTCTTTGAGTTTCATTTATAACACCATGTCTGGCGCATAACTGGTGTCCTAAATACTTAATACAGAATTACTTTTGGTCATTAATTCATTCGGAAGCATTTGCTCCCTGTCTTCCCTGGCAGGTAGATGTTAATGAGACAAAGGAAAGGCCTTGGATTGTTGTCAAGTAACCTGAATTCAGATCATGTTTTCATCATTTGTTTTCTATATAGCTTTGGGAAAGTTAGCCAACATCTCTGAGACTCAGTTTTCTCACCTGCAAAATAGGCATTTTAGTGATACCAACCTTGAAGGGTGTGAGAATTAGATGAGGCTATGAGATGGAGTGTCCAGTCCAGAGGCACACAGCCCACACTCAGTAGCAGTTGAATGAAAGAGTTCACAGTCTGATGAAGGGGATAGACAGGTAAACAGCTCCTAATTCCTCAGGGACTGCCTGATTCTGTGGAGGGATTAAGAGAGGTGTCATAAGGACATGCCATTTGAGCCTCCCCTCGAGGGCCTTACACCAGGCCAAGAGTGGAGAGGGAGGGTTCTCCCCAGGGAGGAGGACAGCCTAGGACCAGGTGAACAGAGTTCTGGGCACAGAGGGCTGGACATGGGGGCGGATGAGAGGATCTTGAAGCCTTTTTGCATGGGATGTGCATCTTTAACAAAGACATGAGCTCAGGGTTATCAGAGCAGAGGGTTTACTGGAAAGGAGAATTTCAGGGACAAGGAGTGGAAGGAGGTCAGCCAGGGTCCATTGGCATCAGTGGGAGGCTCTCAACACAAAGAGGGGGGCACTGAAGTATGGGTGAGGGCAAGGGTGAGCTTGGATGCGGGGCCCAAGGACCGGGAAGCATCCAGGTTACACTGCTCTAGCCTGGACACGTTAGTAGGTGATTCAGCAGCAATTGAACTGTAGTTCCAAGGAGGGGTACTGGGGAGGGTAGTGGGGAGGTTGTATTTGCACATGACTGATGTGGAGCAATGGGGAGCACCCCTGTCTTGGTAGGTCTGTGTCAGAACAGTTGGGGCACCTCTCATGGGCCCTACACAGGACCAGGCCCTGAAAACACTGTGGGGGTGGCATGATGCCTGGTCCTTGTGGGATGCATCCCCCCAGTGAGGCTGGAGGGACCTGGTGTTCTGCAGCTGTGCAGGGGTAAGAGATGGCTGTGGGGACACAGGCATGCCCTAGAGTTGTGGACGAAGGTAAGAGTGTCTAGAAAGAGGCCGCCTAAGGACAGGCAGGAGGCAGACACAGGGATACAACAGCCAAGTAGGGGCATGGGAGGAGTAGACACTGTGGGTCTGCAGACCAAAGGGCATGACATGTTCCCTCCCAGGAGTGCAGCTAGGATGGGAGTGCATCTGGAAGGGGCACACTGAGCCCAGGACAGAGAGAGCCATCACCCCGGAAGCGCTGGGGCTACCCTCCTTTCCGAATTGCCACTCACCCTCCCCTGTCCACATAGCCCACTCACCCTGTGGGTTTCTCCTCCAGGATGTAAGCTCAGGAGTGAAGGGACCTCTCCCTTCCATGTTCAGACCTCCTGGAACCCAGACAACAATGTGGGCATCGGGGTGAGGGAGTGGCTTGCTGAAAAAGTGACTTCTTAGCAGGGTTCTTGCTCTGTGTGGCCTGCCCCAGATTCCTGTTGATGTGTCTGTTGCACTGAGGTTATGGATTGACCAGAAGATGCGTTTTAGCTTAGTCTAGAAACTTCCTGGGTGCAGAGCAGACTGTCTGATGGCCCAGTATGGAGGCTGCTCTAGAGACTGCGCCTCTCCCGCTGGGACGTTGAGGATGTGTGATTACTGTGGGAAGAGGCCATCACTTTGTGGATGCCATTGCAGACCACCCTTGACTCTTGACCTGATTTTGAATGGTGCCTGCTCCAGTAAAGATGATGAAGATTGGTCAATGCCAGTCAAACCCTAGAGGCAGAATGGCAAGTTTTCCATTTCTGTGTTTTCCGAGTTTAGGTGAAAGCTGACTATAAACTGAATTATGTCCCCCCATTGGAGAAGGGACCTTGAGGAGGTAATGAATGTTAAATTAGGCCACGGGCTGGGGTCCTAATCTAACAGAGGAGGCCTTATAAGAATTGGAAGAGAGTGTATTCTGTCTCCACATACTGGGTGGACAGGCCACGTGAGGCTGAAGCAGCCACCTGCGGGCCAGGAAGAATTGCCCCACCAGAGACCCAACCTTGGCAGCCCTTGATCTGGGACCTCCATTTTCCAGAACTGTGAGGAAGAAATTTCTGTTGGTTAAGCCACCTTATATATGGTATATAGATATGGCAGCACAAGTAGACTAGTACAAAGTCTATTTATAATTCAGCATGCATGAGTTTGGTGCCCACTCTGGGGTAGACTATGGGGTGCCTTGTTTAGTCTAATGAAGCAGCCTCCAGACACTTGTGGTTGGGGACAAAGGCATGCAGAGTAGTAGGCAAGCGA
Organism: Carlito syrichta; assembly: GCF_000164805.1. Taxonomy (NCBI): domain Eukaryota; kingdom Metazoa; phylum Chordata; class Mammalia; order Primates; family Tarsiidae; genus Carlito; species Carlito syrichta. The sequence goes on from NW_007260311.1 coordinate 1,690,966, forward strand.
TGACAGCTCCCCCAACTAATCTAAACCAATTCAAATGAGATATTTCCTTTAAATGAGTTGTGAGGGCATGAGGCTTCCTTTCTCAAAGATGATTAAATCTGTGAGACTGTTTCTTACAGTGGGCCCTGATGCATAGATCTGTTTGAGGGCAAACTGCAGGAGGTGACCTGGGACAGGTATGCTCAGTCCTACCACACCCATGAAGTCTGGGTCTCCCAAGCTCTGCCCTGTCCAGGACAGCCTGCCCTGTCAGCATCAGAATCCACAGAGGTAGTGTGCCAATGCCCCATGCCAGTGCCACCCAGGCCTAGCTTGCTTAAAGGGGATGAGTCTGACCTGTGATTCTTAAAGTGGGGTCCCTGGACTGAGGGTCCCAACTGTGAAGCCTCAGAACTGAACCATCCTAAAGCTTTAATAATTATGAGCAACATGAAAATGTGCCTAAATTTGGCAGTTATCTTTTAATTTTATAAGCATCACATTTTGCAGAAGGATAGTAGAATCATCTAGAGCATTGCCCAGATGTTGATGCCCGGAGTTAAAGCTCCAGGTCCTCACTATTGATTATTTTTCACACTAGCAGTGCAGCACTAACAGAACCACAGTTCCTCGATTTGTAAGTGAGCTTCTGTTCCGCATTCTGCCATGGAACATGCAAACACATGTGCTCAGATCTCTTTCTGTGGTCACCCAGAGGTGGTCTTGAGACTGTGTGCAGAAAAGGACAGTGCATGCATGCATTCCGGAGGGCGTGGGCTGAAAGAGGCTGTCCACATGCCTAATTCTGTTGTCTCTCATTGTATGTGCACACATGTGCTCATGTCTCCACATGCATTTAATGTGTGCCCATGAGTGCTAACTGCCCCTGAATTAGAAGCCCTTCATTTGCAGGGGCCAGTGTGCTCACGTTGCTTCCACCTGCCCCTGGCATCCTCCCTTTGGGCGGCCAAGATGTTTTCTGTGGCTCCCTCCTCCCTCTGAAAGTGTGTGCTCTTGCCACATCCCCTCAGGATCTGGCTCTGATAATGTGATAATGAACAATGATCTTTAATGAGACACCCCTCTCAGGTCATAGCAGTGCATTTTAATAGGGGCTTTCTGGAAAAGATCTTAACTCCAAGTTTCCCAAGTTGTTGATGGAACTCTAGTCCAGCTCGTTATTCCCTAAAAAAAAAAAAAAAGGAAAATGAAGTAAACATACATTGGTTGAAGAAGTTGAGGAGGTAGTGTGTGCAACGATCTCCCCTTGGGAAGTAACAAGATATGTCACATAATAAAGGATCTAAAATATCCTGCAGTGAAAAATCAAGGTTTTATCTGATAGTTTACCTGCCTCCAGACCTCATCCATGTGACAGCTGTCCATGTCCTGTGGGTCCCTCTGGGAAATGCTGCCTTCAGCTCAGGAAGTCACTCTGCTGTGCAGTGCTGGGTCTGTAGGAGGCCATTGGAGCATAGACAGTTGACCTGTTTTAATTTTAAAATTTTCTATTGTGATAAAATATTTATAATATAAAAGTTACCATTTTAAGCATAGAATTTCTTGGCATTAAGTACATTCACATTATTGTGCATCTATCACCACCATCATCTCCAGAGCTTTTTTCATCTTCTGAAACTGAAACTTTATCTCCACAAAACTACAATTCTCTCCTTTCCCATCCCTGACCACTGCCATTCCACTTTCTGTTTCTATAAATGTGACCACTCCAGGGACCTCACATAAGATGAATCATACAGTATTTTGTTCTTTGGTGAGTGACTTATTTCACTTAGCGTAAAGTTCCTCAGGGTTCATCCATGCTGTGGCATGCGTCAAAACTGCCTTCCTTCTTAAGGTTGAGTGATATTCCATGGTATGGATGGACCCTACAATGCATTGTGTTCACCCATTCCTCCGTTGATGGCCATTTGGACTGCTTCCACCTCTTAGCTGCTGTGCATAAGGCTGTTTTGAACGTTGGTGTGCAACCATAGCCTTTGTCACCTGTCTGTTAGCCTTAGTGGGTGGCGCTCTACTCCATCCAGGCAGGAGATTGGTGGTGCTACATTGTCATCATCTTTTTAGTGAAGATGAGTATTTTTACTGCTTGCTATTGAGGAATATTTTCATTTACGGAAATCATATGATATTGTCTGTGAAATATCTTGCCCTAATAGTGGATAATCAGGTTCCTCTTGTGAGGAGTGTTTGCAAATATTTGCCACTTGGAAGTCATGAGGAGACTCATGCGTCACTTAGGGAGGGAACAGACTGTAGAAGGAGTCCTCGGGGACACTGGCCAGGCTCTAACAGCCAAATTGACGTCTTTGAGAAAGGGGCAGCCACGCGTCCTTCTGTTCAGGCTCCTTTGTTGAAAACGTATTCCCTTGGGGGAGGGGGATGATCTTTCTGAAAAGTGTAGCGCCTTGTAACTTAGGAGTTGCAGAGTGGGTGGATAGATAAAGTTGGGGTAGCCTTGTAGCCTGGGAGTTTGGCTGAAAAACATCTTTTTAAAGATCATCTAAGTGCTGGGGAGGCCGCGTCCTTGAAGATGATTTACCTCTGCTAACTGCATTTCATTTTTCTCTCCAGCTTACGTTCCCGAGGAAGAACTGAAGGCAGCAGAAATAGATGAAGAGCACGTGGAGGATGACGGGCTGTCTCTGGACGTTCAGGAAAGTGAGTATGTGTGCAATGAGGAGACGGAGATCAAAGAGGCCCAGAGCTACCAGAACTCCCCCGTCAGCACTGCGACTAATCAGGACGCCGGCTACGGGTCGCCCTTCAGCGAGAGCAGCGACCAGTTAGCCCATTTCAAAGGCTCTTCCTCCAGGGACGAGAAGGAGGACCTGCAGTGTCCCGACAGCGTCTCATACCCCCAGGACAGCCTGGCGCAAATCAAAGCCGTGTATGCAAACTTGTTTTCGGAGTCCTGCTGGTCTAGCCTAGCCCTGGACTTGAAGAAGACGGGGTCCACCACCAGCACCGGCGATGGCAGCCAGAAGGACACCTCCACGCCTACGCCGACGACCCCTGTCTGCCCTGCCAGCTCAGCCGGGCCTGCCACGGGCCCCGCCAGCACCGGCGGCAGCACCAGCACCAGCCACAGTGGCACCACCAGTACCAGCAGCGGCTCTGGCTATGACTGGCACCAGGCAGCACTGGCCAAGACGCTGCAGCAGACATCGTCATATGGGCTGCTCCCAGAGCCCAGCCTCTTCAGCACGGTGCAGCTCTACCGCCAGAACAACAAGCTCTATGGCTCTGTGTTCACTGGTGCCAGCAAGTTCCGTTGCAAGGACTGCAGCGCCGCCTATGACACACTGGTGGAGCTGACCGTGCACATGAATGAGACGGGCCACTACCGCGATGACAACAGGGACAAGGACTCAGAGAAGACCAAGCGGTGGTCCAAGCCCCGGAAGCGCTCCCTGATGGAGATGGAGGGGAAGGAGGACGCGCAGAAGGTGCTGAAGTGCATGTACTGCGGCCACTCCTTTGAGTCTCTGCAGGACCTCAGCGTGCACATGATCAAAACCAAGCATTACCAGAAAGTGCCTCTGAAGGAGCCAGTGCCGGCCATCACCAAGCTGGTCCCTTCTACCAAAAAGCGAGCACTTCAGGACCTGGCGCCCCCTTGCTCTCCCGAGCCAGCAGGGGTGGCCGCGGAGGTGGCACCGGGCGAGTCGGCCAAGGACCAGAAGGCAGCCAACCCTTACGTCACACCCAACAACCGCTACGGCTACCAGAACGGTGCTAGCTACACCTGGCAGTTTGAGGCCCGCAAGGCGCAGATCCTCAAGTGCATGGAGTGTGGCAGCTCCCATGACACCTTGCAGCAGCTCACCGCTCACATGATGGTCACCGGCCACTTTCTGAAGGTGACCACCTCGGCCTCCAAGAAGGGGAAGCAGCTGGTGCTGGACCCCGTGGTGGAGGAGAAGATCCAGTCCATCCCCCTGCCACCCACCACCCACACGCGGCTGCCCGCCTCGAGCGTCAAAAAGCAGCCAGACTCCCCCGTGGGGTCTGTGACCTCGGAAGACAAGAAAGAGCCGGAGAAGGAGAAGGTGCTGGTGGCTGGCGACACTGACAAGATCAAGGAGGAGAGTGAGGACGTCCCCGAGAAGTTTGAGCCTGCCACCCTGTACCCGTACCTGCGTGAGGAGGACCTGGATGACAGCCCCAAGGGTGGTGTGGATATCCTCAAGTCCCTGGAGAATACCGTGTCCACAGCTATCAGCAAGGCCCAGAACGGTGCGCCCTCGTGGGGCGGCTACCCCAGCATCCATGCAGCCTACCAGCTGCCAGGCGCTGTGAAGCCGCTGCAGGCAGCTGTGCAGAGCGTGCAGGTGCAGCCGTCCTTTGCTGGCAGTGTGAAGTCGCTGCCCTCCGCTGAGCACAATGCCCTCCTGCACTCCCCGGGCAGCCTCACGCCGCCACCGCACAAGAGCAATGTGTCCGCCATGGAGGAGCTGGTGGAGAAGGTCACAGGCAAGGTCAGTGTCAAGAAGGAAGAAAGGCCTCTCACCGAGAAGGAGAAGAGCTCCCCGGCCAAGGCTGTCTCCCCGGCGGCCAAAGAGAATAAGGATTTCCCTAAAATGGAGGAAGTCACCAGCAAACAGCAGAAGAAGGGCCCAGAGGCTGAGACTGGCAAGGCCAAAAAGGAGGGGCCAGTGGACACCCATACCCCAAATGGCACAGAACCTCTCAAGGCCAAGGTCACCAATGGCTGCAACAATCTGGGCATCATCACGGACCACACGCCGGAGCCTTCCTTCATCAATCCACTAAGTGCTTTGCAATCCATCATGAACACTCACCTAGGCAAAGTGTCCAAGCCCGTGAGCCCCTCCCTGGACCCACTGGCCATGCTGTATAAGATCAGCAACAGCATGCTGGACAAGCCAGTCTACCCCACCACCCCTGCAAAGCAGGCCGATGCCATCGACCGCTACTACTATGAAAACAGCGACCAACCCATCGACTTGACCAAGTCCAAGAACAAGCCACTGGTGTCCAGTGTGGCAGACTCGGTGGCGTCACCGCTTCGGGAGAGCGCGCTCATGGACATCTCTGACATGGTGAAGAACCTCACGGGCCGTCTGACCCCCAAGTCCTCGACGCCCTCCACAGTGTCAGAGAAGTCTGACGCAGATGGCAGCAGCTTCGAGGAAGCGCTGGATGAACTGTCGCCGGTCCACAAAAGGAAGGGGCGGCAGTCCAACTGGAACCCGCAACACCTGCTCATCCTGCAGGCCCAGTTTGCCTCGAGCTTGCGGGAGACGGCAGAGGGCAAGTACATTATGTCAGACCTAGGCCCGCAGGAGCGGGTGCACATCTCCAAGTTCACCGGCCTCTCGATGACCACCATCAGCCACTGGCTGGCTAATGTCAAGTACCAGCTGAGGAGGACAGGGGGGACGAAGTTCCTGAAGAACCTGGACACAGGGCATCCTGTTTTCTTTTGCAACGATTGTGCCTCTCAATTCAGAACTGCTTCCACGTATGTAAGTCATCTGGAGACGCACTTGGGCTTCAGCCTGAAGGACCTCTCCAAGTTGCCACTCAATCAGATTCAAGAACAGCAGAATGTTTCAAAAGTCCTCGTGAACAAAACTCTGGGCCCACTGGGGGCCGCTGAGGAAGACTTGGGCTCCACATTCCAGTGTAAGCTCTGCAACCGGACCTTTGCGAGCAAGCACGCAGTCAAACTGCACCTTAGTAAGACACACGGCAAGTCCCCCGAGGACCACCTGATCTATGTGACTGAGTTGGAGAAACAATAGCGTCCAGGTATGCAAGTGACCGCGGAACATTGCACTAAACGTCGTCGTGCTGCACTAGGCCTGGCCTGAGCCTCTAAAGTCAGTCTTTCCTTTGTTGTTGAACTGCCTATCTGGACCTTGGTTTTTCTTACACATATTTTGTAGTTATATTTATATGCTCTTTGTCTGATCTGTGCATGTTATTTTTCTTTTTCTGTGAGTCAAAGTCTGACCTTTATTTTCAACATCTGTTCTTGATGTTAAGCTATCTTTTGTAGGAAATAGTGGGGCACACTACTCAGAGACATTATTTAGCAGTAAAGAAAGACACAAATAACAATGATAAAAAGACATCCTAAAATTACGAAGTTGCCATGACAATAAAGGTCATAGAACCTGGTAGTGTCAAATTTAACTCTTTGAGGACTGTAATCGCATTTCTGTGCCTTTCACTCAAAATTTTAAAAAAGAGAAAGAAAAAGAAAAAAAGGCTTAAAGGCATTTCATTCAGATCAAAAGCTGTGTCAGACACAAAACTTATTTAATAATTAAAAAATGAGCTTTTATATGCAGAACTGGTTTGTGAGGGGAACATGCATGCAGTTGTTGGAAGATAGAAAGCTGTCTAGGACTCACGGGGCTAGGAAGCCACAACTTTCCATGTTTAAAACAAAAAGCAAGAAAAAAAATACATAAGCAACAACAACAGATACCCCAGCCGCCACTATGCCCAGACCCTCTGGATGCTGAAAAATGCCACTTTTGGCAAAAAAAGTATGCAAGCTATAATTTAAAAATGTGTAAAAATGCTATTTCTTTTTTCCTGTAAAATACTGCGGTTTATAGTTATTTACAAATGTAAGCTTTGGTACAAGCTGACCTTTCTATAGTGTGCTGCATTGGTAAATGGAAAAAAAATGGGGCAAATGTTGGAGTTCTTTCCTTGTAAATTGCCAGCCTCAGCTTAAAAACTCCTGTATGTTACATATCGTACCATTTTAATCTATTCAACTTTCTTTGTACCTTCTGGCTGTATGCTTTCTCTTTTAACTTTTTATATTGTCATTTTATATTAAATTTCTGTGTATATAATGTAAAACCACAATTTTTGAATAAAATTTAGTTCCTGCATCTTGATTTAAATAGAGAAATTTTACTGGCACCTGCATCTCTCCAGATGCATGTACTCAGAGGGACTGTCAGACAAAAATAAATAAAAACAAAGCAAGCAATGCACTATTAATTATACATTTTGATGTTCTATCATTAATATTGCACAGTACATTTTGGTTCACACAATTAAATCCACTGTTTTCTCAAATGTAAAATAAACCCACATGCAGTTCTTGATTTACACGGATTGTCACGTCGTCATTATTTTGCCTTTGCGATGTTATTTCAGCAACAAGAGGTATTGCTTATGCAATCAACTAACCAAAATTCTGTTCAGAATCATCATTTCATGATTTGTGTGCTGACACGCTTCATTCAAATGATAAGTATTGCATTTAAAAAATGATGGTTAAAATGTCTGACTCCACTGGGTGCCAAGGAGTTTGAGTTTAGCCATTGAGTGATGGCTGCTTTGCACATAAGTGGGCTAAGCTGCTTCCTTCAGAGAGTCCTTTTGCATGTTTTAAAAATATTTTTAATTAACCTGTGTGTAGGTCAGGGGACTTAATGATGGGTGCAGAGGGGTAGGTCTTGCTCCTGTAGCAAAGACCTGGGGACCTTGGAATTCATTCTGCATTGCTCCAAAGAGGAAATCCTGATTTCTCAGCTTTAAAAATGTATAGTTTTGTTTTGTTTTATTTAAACTGGATGTTCTTTCATTCAGTGTGTAAGATGAATCCTATTTCTGCAGATTACTCCAGAGCACTATTCTACTGAGATCACCAGGACCCTTTTCATGCAAGCGCCCAGTCCCTGGGGAGGACTCTGAGCCCCAAAAGCCCAGGCCTTACCACTCAGTCTATATTGAGGGAATCATTGACATGGAAGCTGTCTGGCCTCTTTCCCCCGCTAGAAGCACACAATGGCATGAGCAGGAAGATTTACTTTTCTACCTTTTGCTTAAATGTTCGTAAAATTATATCCCGAGAAAGGTTAGTGCTCACACTGCTCTGTTCAGAAGCAGCGATAAGCAATTGTGATATTTTAATTATTTCCCTTGCATTGCCCTGTGACAGCAAGGATTGTTCTGTTTCCATTAATGATTTTTGGAGGAGGAGCAGGTCCAGGTGGGTCATATTTACACAGTCTCTTGTACTAATGCAGCAGAGCACTGGAGCAGTTTGCTAAATTTTTCTGCCTTTTTTTTTTTCATTGGTAAATAGCTATGTCCTTTAGGAGCTCCGGCCCTTTAGACATTTCAGTTCAATTACTGGGTGATTATGTACTTTGGGCTCAAGAGGTGACAGAGAAGAATAACAATTAGACTCCTGGCAGTGGTGTGGGGTCTTTGCATAATAATCCTCTGAAGGTATTTATTTTCCCAGAGACCCGCAAATATATGATTACGTGATTTCATCCTTATAGTAACAGAGTTACGAAGCAGCATCAGGTGACGTGCCCTAATAGGCGCCGAGCGCTCCCCGTAGGGGGTTGCTGGGTATAGTCTCAGTGTACAGCTACTAAGTGACTTAAGGGCTGCTTGCGACCTGAGTTCTGGGGAATGGACAAAGGACTGGGGTTTTCCTTAATTTATTTTGTTTCAAATTCATCAACCATATTGCTATATTGTCATCAACTGGTTTTCCACCCATTGGATAGAAGATGAGGTTAACCTAATCACGCTAGTGATGATAATCATGAAGATGGAGATTCTGGTTGATATTTATTGAGTGCTGACTGTATGCCCAGGACTATTCTAAGTGCCTTCCACATAGGAACTCATTTGTTCCTCACAATGTAAGACAAAATGTTCTGGGCCATTTTGTCCTCACACTGCAGAAGATGCAGGTCTATTCCCAGGGTCTACGTTAATTCGTGGTAAGTTCTGCTGCTCTCACCCCCAGCTTTCCAGTGAGGAGTCCAAGCACAGCAGGTTTGAGGAATGTGCCCAAGGCCACGTGGCTCCTGAATGAGAGAACTCGGACTTTGAGCCCAAAAAGCTTTTGCTTCAGGGCCCATGCTCTGACTCTCCCGCTCCAGGCCTTGTGATCTGTCCCAGGTGAGGATTTCTAATTTCACCAAGAGACAAGGGAGTCTTCTATGGGGTGGGGAGGAAGAGCCATGGCTTTAGGACGGTCTGGTGTGTATTGATGACAATCATGAGGAGTAGCCTATGCTCCTGGTGGCCTCAACTGTGGCCCTCGTGGGTGGTGGAATGGGATGGCTTGATCTGCTGGATCTGAAAAATAAGGTGGAATGATGTTTGTTATGAGACTGTCGCAACTTCAGTTGAATACAGGTACACCTAGTAAAACAGAAACTCAATTTGTAAGGCTACACAAAGAAACACTGAGTAATCCAGGGAACAAATCAGATATCTACAACTTGAAGATTTAGTTGACTTTTGTTTCCTTTGTATTTGAGTGAACGTGCCCATCCCTTACTTTATCTAGTTTTGTGTCCCAATAAATGGGTCCCACACACGTGGCATTAGGTCCACTCTGTTCCTCCTGAATCTTTCCCTAGCCCTGGAGGATGGGTCTATGTCTTCTGTAATGTGAGGACAAAGTGGTCCTGAACACCTGGAGAGGTGACCACCTGACCACCTTGTGGGATGCTGGAAAGGAGGCTAGGTAGAAGGCAAGTGACTTCTCAGCCCAGCGGTTTTGTTTGGTCAGGCTCTCATCCTACTCATGCAAAAGTCACCCTGTTTTGCATTCATGTTTGTAGCTTGAGACCTTGGGTTTAGTAACTAATCAAGTATGTTTTTTAATGTAGAATTTTTGAAAATTTGTAACATTCCTCAGAATGTGGGTTGGGTAAGGATATTGCTTGATATTTAGCAAATATTTAAAGAGAGACAAAGCCTATGAAACAGCAACAGACAATAGTTTGTGTAAGTGAAACAGACAGTGTACACAAAGATAAGTGATTAAGAACTTTGAGATTTATGTTTCTACATTGCTACAGTTGGTAATCTTAAAAAAGCTTTAATCTTAGTCTAAAGCCTGTCTAAACTACTTCCAAATTTTCAGGAACCTATACACGCAAAGGTTTCAGTTTTTCCTAAGGTAAAATTTCTTGTTATTTATCTTATTATAATTTATCTGAAGGTGATGGATACCACTGAAAGCTGATGATTAAAAGATACCAAAAAGTAAGTAAAATCTTTTGGGGAGAATTTGTGCTTTTTATTCTTATAATAAAAGTGATATCTAGTTACTGCAGAAAACTTGGAAAATAAAAATGATTAATACAAATTATCATTTAACATGTTAATAAAAATTTACTATTGTTTTTATCAAGAGAAAAATCATTGGTGACAATATAGTGTTTCTACAAATTAGAAATCTTGTTCAACATATTTTTTGTATCTTGCAGTAGGTCATGTATATTTTCCCGTTTCACTACATATCAAGGATTTTAAAAATCTTATTGGGATGTACTGTTATTTAATCAATTTCCAATTAGTGAGGCGGAAGGATTGCCGGAGCCCAGCAGGTTGAGGCTGCGGTGGCCGGGAGCGGCCACTGCACTCCAGTCTGGGTGACAGAGTGAGACTCCAACTCAAAAAAATTTAAAAGACAACATTTAGAATTTTTCAAGTTTTCACTGCTGCAAATATGAGTACAAAAAACATTCCTGTCAATACTTTTGTAAATATTTTTGATTATTTCTTGAAAGTACCTAGAATTGAAATTTCTGCATCATAATATGATTTTATATGTGTGGCCAAATTGTTCACGCTAAAGCTTTGTTCACACACCCACGGGCATGAGGATGACCATTTCTACACAACTTTGCTTTGTGACTACAGGGGTTTGGTGTTTTTGTTTTTAATTATTTGACCATTTTCACTAATTGGTCAATGTAATCATGATATTTAATTTACAATATTTTTAATGTTGATTGACCATTTATGTTATTTAAAGAAAAGATCATTTAAGGATATGTATGATTTTTAGAATATGTTTACATGAATTATGATGTCACTAAACTCAGGCAGCCAAAATACATATTGTATAGACAACACAACAACAAAGAGAAACACAACTGTCTTTCAGTCCTGTTCTCCTGTGTTAGTCCATGATGTTACATCTCATCAAAATGTCCCCAGTGACTTCAAGTCAACAATGTACTTTAGTACTATCTTCAAACTTCCCAGTTTGCTACTAGGGAGGAATATTTTCAATTCCATGACTTTTATTACTAATTTACAATTAGTATTGATTAGTAAAACAAAGATAATCTCAAAATAAAGTGGTTATCACCCAAGTAAGATGAGATTTGATCACTTAGTGTGAACTCCATAAAATAAAAATTCTAAGATTAGACCAAGAAGAGAGACCACTTTGAAAATATATATCAGAAATATCTCCCACAGATGAGTTTGTTCCAGAGTTGAAGTTTAAAGGAACTGCTGACTGAGATCCTGATGTCCTTGATCCAGATTCCTGCTGGACATATGCCGAAGCTAACATCAAAAGATGAAGATGAGGAGGAAACCTGCTACCTTGAATGAGATCAGGAGACTTTGAAGAGCAGGTGGGATTTGTTCTCTTTCATATAGAGCTTAAGTATTTTGCCAGCAATTATTTAGAAGTTGACTCATGACTAAGTCAGTCATTATTTTCCTCGCATCTCCCCCAAAGATTTACAATTTTATCTGCCTGATATAAAAGTTGTCTGATGACATGTTATAGTGTATTTGACTTTGAATAGATAGTGGAAATAGTCCACCTATTTGATCACATTTTGTTAAAACATTTGAGATACAGCACACATCATATTTACATAGTAACTGTAGGCCAGGTGTGATGGCTCACTCCTATAATCCCAGCCCATTGGGAGGCTGAGGCAGGAGGATTACTTGTGCCCAGGAGTTCGAGATCAGCGTAGGCAACATAGTGAGACTGTGTCTACAAAAACAAACAAAAAATAGCCGAGTGTGGGTGGTTCTCTCCTATAGTCCCAGCTACTTGGGAGACCGCGGTGGAAGGATTTCTTAAGACCGGGAGGTCTAGGCTGCAGTGTGCTGTGATCATGTCACTGTATTCCAGCCTGGACAACAAAGTGAGACCACGACTCAAAAATAAATAAATAAAATGAAAATAAAAAGCAATAACAACAACAGCAACAAAATAAATAGTAACTACAAAAGTAGCTTTCTGGTTGGAGAGAATGCAGTCTTTAAAGATGATTTTCAAAGGAGGTCTTTGAGACTGAACCATTCTAAACAAAGCTGAAATTGCAGGGGTTGTTTTCTTTGAAAGCTTGTTTGACCAAAAAGTGTATTAGTGGCAAAGAACTGGGGATGGTTACATTGGGAACACCCGTTTCTAATATATGTAAATAATAAGAAAATTTCCATTCTGCATAATGAACCATTAGCCAAACTCTTCCAGTCAACTCATTCACAACTGGATTTCCTGGGGGCTGTGACAGGGCACTGATCCGCCCCAAGATTAAAACTATTTTCTCTTTTCAGTAAATTTTTGCCTTTTAATATAGCTTATGCATTCATACATGTTTTCAGAGCAATTTTTCCAACTAACTGAAACTAAAGATTTCCTTTTCTATTTGTGGAACAACAAAGTTTGTTGGTGTGTAGAAAGTGCTATGTAATAATAAAACTAAGAAAGATGAACATTTTTTAATCCCTTGTAACACATGTCATATTATATATTAATTATATATTAATCATATTTCTAAGCCATCAGCTTCTGGTACATATCTCATGACATTATGCCCAATTTATATTGGTTAATGATTGATCAATTAATCATTATACTTACTGATTTCAACCTTTGATTCTTCAACGTCTTTAGAATCATGGAAAGCAAATAGTTATGTTGTAATTAGTTAACTTTAAGAGACAGTAGTGCCCTACATACTTGCATTTCATTTATAATAAATTTATTTATAAATGACTTAAAATTTAATTTCTATTTCCAAAGCAATTTATTTTCTTCTTGGGTATTCCTGTCCTTATTCTTTTATAGCCATAAAACTTGCAAACCATTTACTTGGATATGAATAATTCCAGGGTGGTGAGTGCAAATATTGGTCTTATTTAATGGAAACATGAGTTTTTGCATTGGTGTATATGTGATAAATGACCACATCTCAAAATTGGGCTGTAGATATAGTGATTAGGACACATTCATTTTCTATCATTCCTTTCATAAATTAGTAGAAACCCATGGCATTAAAACCTGAAGTAATCTGCAAGCAGAAATCTTGTGGAAAGGACTTTGTTCAAACTTCAGATTACTATGAACAATGAAAAAAAAATGGGTGAACATTCAAAATGGCAACCCTTTGCATAGAAATTTTCTTAAATACAGCATGAATATTTGCCTTTAAGTGCTGGGACGATAGTTGAAACCTAACAATATGTAACATTTTATTTGTTGTCATGGAAGCATTGTAATATCACAGAATTCTCCTAATGAAGGGAGTAAAGCCGCAGTGAGGCTCAGCCAGTTCCTGTCACTGGAGCATCTTGGAGGAAAACAAGATTTATAAAAAAGGAGCCACAAAGTTACTATGCCTGGATGACCTCTCACTTTTCTTAAAATTTCCATTTTAGCCAAAGCATCCCTCCTCTTTTGGAGACACTCAGACTTCTGAATTCCTAGGTTCCTGCTTCCGGTGGCTTACTTTTCTGAGAGTGGAATCCCATATCAGAAATAGAAAGTCTGATGCTTTAGATACTGACTTGGATATCTTTTCTTTGGACAATGGTTTCCATGCTAGGAGAATAATCTAACTGTTTTGACACGAATAGATGCAATAACCTCTTTTGTGAGTGGAATTAGCAATGCACTTGTTCCACATGCTCCTGGCAGGTAGCACCCTGGCTACTTTCATTTCCTCCACAATGAGGTATCACGATGTCTCTTCCCAAGGACAAATTTGGCCATTCATAACCTTAAACTCCTCAGAGACAAGACCAACACTTTTCTCTCATAGTAATAATATTTGGCCTTCTTACCTTCCAAGTGCTTCTTCTTGAAAATCCCTACTTCTTAGAGTCCTTCCTTTAGGTTAGTCAAGTGCTTTAGTATTGTAGAGAAATGGGAAGGCCAGAGCTATGAGACAGCAGGTAAGTGCCTGTGCTGTCCTTCTCTGTCCAGTGGTCACACCTGTGTGCAGGGCAGGAAGATGCTGCCCTTTTATATTTCAGTATGAAGAATGGCAGTAGGGAAGCTGAGACTCAGGGAGGGGGGTGCAGGCCCTGTGCAGGTTAGACAGGCTGGAGAATCATTTTGTGTGGGACTGGATTTATGGTTTCCATTGTGACTCTTAAAGGTTATGGCTGCTCTGCCATCTGTATTAGGAAGGAGTGGAAAACAGATAGAGTTATCTGAAGGAAGAAAGAGCAACTAAGAGAGACTATGAAGGCAGAATCAGACTACAAGGAAGTATCTGGTGAATTGCAACAAGTATAGCCATATGCATCGGGAATGGAGTTCACTAAAGTCATATACAATGAGTGGACCTCACTAAGGTTATGTATCATGGATGGAGCTAACTAAGGTTATGCATCTTGGATGGACCCAAATAAAGTTATGCATCTTGGATGGATGTAAGATTGTACACTATGAGTGGACCTAACTAAGGTTATGTATCATGGATGGCGCTAATTAAGGTTATGCTTCCTGGATGGAGCTAATTAACGTTATGTATCTTGGATGGGCCTAAGATTATGCACCATGAGTGGAACTTACTAAGTTTATGCATCATGGGTGACCTTACTAAGATTATGCACCATGAATGGACTTAACTAAGGTTATGCCCCATGAGTGTACCTTACTAAGATTATGTGCCATGAGTGGACTTATCTAAGGATATACACAGTGAGTGGTCCTTACTAAGATTATGTCCCATGAGGGGACCTTACTAAGATTATGCACTATGAGTGGATCTAACTAAGATTATCTACCGTGAGTGGACATAATTTAAGGTTATGCACTGTGAGTGGACCTAATTAAGGTTATGTATCATGGATGGAGCTAATTAAGGTTATGCTTTCTAGAAGAAGCTAATTAAGGTTATGCATCATGAATGGACCTAACTAAAGTTATGCATTATGGATGGGATCTAACTAAGATTATGTACTGTGGGTGGACCTTACTTAAAAGCTTATGCCCCATGAGTGGACTTAACTAAGGTTATGGCCTATGAGTGGACCTTACTAAGATTATGCACCATAAGTGGACCCTACTAAGATCATGCCCCATGAATGGACTTAACTAAGGTTATGCACCATGAGTGAACCTAACTAGAACTAAGCAGTTGGATGCAGGAAATGAAGAGAAAGAAGGTGCTAGGAGACTGGGAAGCCCCGTTACAACCATGGTAGATAGTTGGAGATTTCATTTGGCAAGAAAAAGAAGAGAATGGGAGTGTGGCCTTTCTAGGGTTAAAGATCCTTTAGCTTTAGAGAGAATGTATAAAAGGAAATTTCTTTCTGAAATAATTTATGGAAATGCCGTGCTCCCTTTGAAGGCTCCATGTCACTGTGTGGCACTGCGCAATGTTCTCTTTCTTCACCTGTCAGGCAAAGACCACCTCGAAGAGTCTCACTGCTGATTACTAGTTAATTGTCATTAATAAGTGACAACTGACATTATGGGGGCTTAATGCAGAGAGAACAGAAAAGAGCCACAGATATTCTAATGAGCTGACTCCTACGTGCCCTCTATTGTTGTCGAAAATGAGGAGCTGTCGTCATTGTTCAGGAGATGGGCTTCAATTGCTCTGGAAAATATTCTCTTTTAATTTCTTTATGCATAGATAATTCCTGGTACTCTGTATTTCTCTCTCTCCCACCTCCCTCTGCATTGAGGGCACGCACACGAATGCTCTCTCTCTCTCTCTCTCTCTCCACTCTTTCCTATGAGTATTGCTAAAATTCCCAACTTAGGAAATACCATAATTTATTCCTAGATGAGGAAGCCGTGCATTCTAAAAAGCTCATATTTATAGAGCAGAGAGAAAAAGAAAGGCCATGGAAAATCATTGTGTTAGTTGACTCGGATGGGAGCAGAGGTGGAGAGGTCCAGAGTTGAGAAATGAAGGGTGGAAGGCAGGAGGAAGGGAGGAATTGATGTAATGAGAAAAGGTCCAACCAGTCATAACCGGAAAACTGCAAATTATGATCAAGAACATATGAACACACGTCACAGCCAATCTGCCCGCAAGACGGGACTCTCCCCAGCCCTCTGAGCTTTAAAACAATTACAGCAACAACAAAAATCCCCACAGAATCTTCCAGAAGAGAAACCAGAAATGAGGGGAAATGATTCAAGAGGTATTAAACTTTAAGCTGCATCAGTGGCCATTTGTTTTGGGTAAACTTTACTTAAACAGAATTTGCTTGTTAAAATCCTTAATAATCAGGACAATTGAGCCCAGACTCTCAGTTCTCTCTCATGTGTGTGTTTGTGTTATGTGTGCATGCATAAACACACTTTATTCAAATATTAGAGTAGAAAATAAAGTAAAACACACACAACTCTGTCTCTCCTTTCCCTGTCTATCCCCCTTCTCTGCCCAGCTCCTGGTAGCTACCATTGTACCCTCTGCTTCTATGAGTTTCACTTTTTTAGATTCTACGTATAAATGAGATCATAAGGTATTTGTCTCTCTGTGCCTGGCTTATTTCACTTAACATCATGTCCTCTAAGTTCATCTTGTCTTCACAAATGACAGAATTTCCTGCTTCTTAAAGAATTAATAGTCCATTGTGTATATATACCACTCTTTTTTTAAAAAGGTGATGAATATGTTAATTAACCTGGTTTGATCATTCCATAATGTATACAAGTAATGAAACATCACATTGTACCCTATGCATATATACAATTATTTATCAGTTAAAAATAAAATACCACTTAAGAAAAGGGATTAAGACCATACAGCAAAGTAACGACTGCATTGACTCGAGCCACCTGAGTGTATTCTGTGTGCGTCTGCAAGGAAAGGCCAGGGCATTAGGTTACCTGCTGTGCTTCACATCCACTCGAATACTGCAGATTTCCAAACAGGATCATGGCAGAATATTCTTGGAGTGAGCTTGGGCTAAAACCAATAGGAACAAGATGTGTTGTTTTTCAAGTGCTAACACCTCCTAACAACAATTTTTCGTGCTATCAGATCATTTCACACCGTGCCATTCCACCTTCTCTCAAGTCTTGAAAAACATGCAGTTTCCAGCTTGATATCTGATGGCTGCACTGCAGAAGAGAGAAATTCTGTCTTGCTCCTCAAAACACTGCGGTGGCAGTCATTCCTGTACGCCACGGTAAACCCTCGGCCCATGTTGATTTCTGTTCAGTGATAAACCCTGTGCCTATGCTGATTTCTGTTTAGGGATGGGTGTGGGGAGAGAGGTAACATTCTGAATTGCAGTAAGTAGCAGGATCAGGCCTCCTCACACTTCAAAGTCAACCTCGACTTCCAGATGGTCTTAACAGGACAGAAAGAGGAGGCAAGAAATGACCATCCTGGTCTTCGAGTCTGCTTGTGGACAGCCACATCACACTGTGGACACACATTGGGTTCTCATGAAAAGCGTTTAAGTTCTGTGTACATGTGCTGGTGTTGAGCCACATCAAAAGCACTGCACACATATGTCATTGAGTGTTTGGACCTAAGTTCTCAGTTTTACGTTTAGACTTGGTCTGTTTTATTTGAAAATGCTGGAGATTTGTTTCTGCTTGGTGTCAACCATAACTGTGGTCAGCATCAATATCCTTGCCTAAGTTTTGCACAAAAATGTGGAAAAGGACTTGTAAAGCTTGTCCCAGGCCCTAGATAGCCATCCCAAGTGGGTGCTGATCCACTGTTAGTCAGTACTATTTTGGCATCATGCTATTGTGGAGAGAGCACAGGATTCAGAATGCATCAGAATTATACAAACACACGGGATGTGTCTCACGCTGTGCTCTGCATGTGAAAAGGGTCTAATAAACTATAGATATTATTATTATTGTCACTTGCTTGATCAAGTACAAATGTACCTTTTTTTTGAGTTGGAGTCTCACTCTGTTGCCCAGGCTGGAGTGCAGGGGCAAGCTCATGGCCACCCCAGCATCGACCTGCTGGGCTCCAGCGATCCTTCCGCTTCAGCCTTCCAAGTAGCCAGAATTATAGGTACATGCTACCATGCATGGCTAATGTTTGATTTATTGTAGAGATGAGTTCTCGCCAAGTTGCCGGGGCTGGTCTTGAACCCGCGAGCTCAGGCAATCCACTTGCCTCGGTCTCCCAAAGTGCTGGGATTACAGGCTGAGCCACCAAGCCCAACCCAAATACACCTTTTTAGACAACTCTCTTTTCTCCTTTCTTGTTCACAAAAATATCATGAAAGTCATTTTTGAATGCCTCTTTTAAGTCGGTAAGCAGGAAATGCACTGGTGGATATATGCGATTATTCATATATTTGAGCTGGAAGAATAAAATGCTAGCTGTTTCATGAGTTTCAGTTATATTGGGGTATCCTTCTTCATTACCCCCATATTTAAGCTCCGTGACAATGTGATTGTTGCAGCATCTAAAATGTAAGCATTGGTAAAATCTGTGTTGGAAAGAGAAAGGGGTCTAGGCAAGAAGGAAATAAGTTGTGGAAGATTTTGGTTGGCTGGGATAGAAACAGTAGATGTCTGACTGTAATATTTGGTCTTCATCTGGCAGGCAATGGTCTAAATGCCAGGTATCATTTACAATTTTGACAACAGACATATTTTCTGCCCTCATGTAGCTTCTTGTGAACTCATTGTGTTCAATTTCCAGGTACCTCAAAGCAAAGACATATTTTCCCTCCTACAATTCCGTTCATTCATACATTCATTCATCAAACTAACATTTGCTGCTAGGTGTTTGGTATTTTGATAAACAGTAGCAAACAACTCTCATTAGAAGACAACTCTCACAGGTTAAATTATGACTAGAGTGGATACAAAGTAAAGTACAGAGTCATCAAGGCTGTCACAGAACCCTGTCACACAGGGGGCTGGAACACACAGGTGCTCTTGAGATCTAGGAAAGGTTTCCTAAGGAAAGAGATTGTTACATATTTTGGTTATAATTCTTTAATTAAAATGAGCCTAAACTGACTTGATTGCAAAATCAACTTTAATATCAGTATTTCATGGAGGAAACTTTATTCTCCAAATGATAGTACTCTCACACAAGTGATGGGTGCCCTGAGTGAGCTGCTTCCCAGGTAGGCATCGCCACTTCAATGGCATCCGGATACCTTGGAACTTCACATTACTCTTTGCTCACAAAGAAGTAAAAAACCTCCTTTTATCCTATTGTTTTTGAAATTTTTCTTGATGACCTCATGTATTTGTTTTTTACTGTTATTTAATAAGTTACCCCAAACTTAGAGGCTGTAAACACTTATTTGTTTATCCCAGGTTCTGCAGGTGGGAGAGACTGTGTCCTCTGCTCAGGGCTCACCAGGCTGGAATCAAGGTGTTGGCCCTTGTTTTGATCTCTCCTAGGGTTCAGGGTCCTTTTCTAAGCATTGGCGTTGGCTGAATTCAGTTGCTTATGGTGTAGCAACAAAAGGCTGGCTCACCTCATGGCCCCTCCACAACAAGGCAGTTTGCTTCTCTAAGTTCAATGAAGAACATTTCTGTTGCTTCTGTCTTTTTAAAGACTGATTAGGTCAGGTCTATGAAGGGAGATTTCCTTTTGAGGAACTCAGAATCATCTGTGGAAGAACCTTGATCACATTTGTAAAACCCTTCACCTTTGTCAAATGAGGTGATCTTATTATGAGAGTGACATCCCATCATAGACAAGCTAACCCTTGGCCAGGTGGGGCGAGGTGGGGTGACCTCACAGTCAATCTCTGCCTGGTCCTCTCTTTTGGTCCCTTGTGAACACTTTTAACAGCTCTCTTGGCATGCTCTGTGTTCCTCTTACTCACTCGACAGAGTGATCCCAGCAGAGGGAAATCCTTCCCCATCTCTGGGCCTTGTGAAGTGCTGAGCCCAAAGGCACCCAGCATACTTCTGTGGATGCATCCATATCACAGGGCAGTTTAGGATGACAGCGAAAAGTGCTGGCTTTGGAGTCACGTCAGACCCCTGTCAAATCCTATTTATCAGCATGATTAGGCATATGACAGGGCAACTCCATTATCTCTTTAAGACTCAGTTTCCTTATCTGAAATTTGAGGTTGGCAATATCATCACCTTCCTCAAATAATTGATGTGAGGATTAAATGAGATAATGTACATAACATGCTTAGCACAGACTCTGGCCAGGATGAGGGTCCATAAGAGGGAGATAGAATTATTTACAAAAATAAAGCTGACCTTCTGCGTTGGTGTCCTTGATCATCTCTTGCAGTAAGATCACATCTAAAAGTCTAGTTATCTCCCATGAGAAGTGGTGCAGGTCAGGTGAGGAAGCAAAGCAGAAAGTTCTGCATGGGCTGAATTTAAGGCTTGAAAATCAGAATCAAGAAAGAAATCACTTAACTGCACCACTTCTACCATTTAGGAGGATCGGCCTTCAGCGTCAGAAAAGATCCTACTGGCTGTAATGATTTGAAGACAGGGGGACAGTAATATGTCTTTAAAATAAACTCTAGAGAGATAGTGGATCCGCTCATATTTGGCCAAAAATATTACACAATTCTTTTTGTACATGGCTTGGCAATCTCTTATAAACGTTGCACATGCACCGTCCATGCTGATAATTGTTGGTTCCTGGAGCATTTATGATTATAACACAACTACATTTTAACTCAATGCATGTGAGGTTGTTAAATCTGATGTCAGTTAATCATCAACAAATTTGATTATTCATGAACAATAGGATGAAGTTGTACCACACACATGTTTTGGTGGTTGCGCCGACAGTGTGTGTACGGCTAACTAGAATCTGCAGTTTACATTTGGACATTGCCGTCGAGCCCATCATTCAAACCGCACCTGGCACACGGTGTGCATCTCAGCAAAGGTGAGCAGACACCTAGATTAGATTAAATACCCCTGAGCTGACCTACACAACATGTCCACAGTCTTCTTCTCCAAGACCAACAGTTATCGGTGCCACACTAAAAGGAGTTATTTTGTTCAATGTTATTATTTCTGTCCATAGAGAATTGGGAATAATAAGTGTCTCTTTGTTAAGACACTGATTTTTGTCAAGATTTTTAAAAGGTGTTCATTTAGGGAGAGATTGAAAAAAAATGTACAGGATGTAATGAATATGTTTGGGGAGGGGTGTGGTAGAGTTTCAAAGTGGAAGCTTCTTTGGGCTTCTTTCTGTTCAGTGGCTGGCGTTCTTTTTTTTTTTTTTTTTTTTTTTTGAGTTGGAGTCTCACTCTGTTGCCCAGACTGGAGTGCAGTGGCCGCTCCCTGCCACTGCAGCCTTGACCTGCTGGGCTCCAGCGATCCTTCTGCCTCAGCCTTCCAAGTAGCCAAAATTACAGGTATGCGCTACCACACCTGGCTGATTTTTTTTTTATTTATTGTAGAGATGAGGTCTCACTGCCCAGGTGGGTCTCGAACCCGCGGGCTCAAGCGATCCACTCACCTCAGCCTCCCAAAGGCGCGGGATTACAGGCTGAGCCACCGAGCCCGGCTGGCTGGCGTTTTGATTAGCCTGTGCTTCAGGCTGTCATTAGCGTCTTTTGAGGGAAAGTCTTCAGTTCATAAATATGAAAATAAGCCCATCATTGATCCTTGGACTGGATCTGCTTCCATGAGATTTTGCCATTGAAAAAGGCACCTATTTGGAGAGTGCTGTGCATGTAAGGTAAGCTGAGAGGACGCCTCACACTTGATGACAAAGACAGGCCCTTGCAAAGCAGGATCCATCCAGGAAGGGAGGAGAGAGGCAGGAGTAGAGAAGGTTAAGAGGGTTTTTAATCCAGCTGTAAAACCACTGGACATAACTCAGAAATGCCTGCTGCATATATGCCCTTAATGTCAATTAATATGTTGACCAAGGAAGTGCCAGTCATGAAAGCCCATCAGTATGTCCTACCCTGTGCTGTTAGGGTCCTAAGGAAACACATACCTGGGAAAGGTGAGGAAAGTCAATGCAATGAAATCCATTAGAGATGAAAGATGCAAAGTGACACAAAATAGGAATGTAGAGGGCGGCCATGCTGGCTTGCAGGCTGTGATGTGCTCTGCTGCTCCCAGGGCTGTTCTCTCTGGGGGCAACCCCGACTGTTCTGAGGCCCTCTGGAGAAGGCTCTGAACTGCCACCCTGGCCGGCCTGGTGGGCAGTCCTCCAGTTGTTGTCTTGGTTCACAGCCCCAGCTGTGGAGTTCTGCTGCACAACTGAAGGGGCTTATTTCCCCTCGCCTTTTAATTTGGCACGTTCAGGAATTCCCACCACTGACTGGAAAGAACATATGGCTTTGCGATTGCATTAGGATCATTTACGCATTTAGCTAGCATGGGGCACGCCGTGAGGAGGGAGCAATCGCTTCTAAGCATGGGGTGCAGGAAGTTTGAGGCCCCAACTTTGCACTCTTCCCAGAAACAGACAACCTTGGGTTCAACACCAGTTGGGAAACTGTTGGGGGACAATTGAACCCGCCGGGAGTCTGGACTCCTGAGTGTTAGGAGCTCCTGCATGTTGCTGAGATCAGCTGGCTTTGAGTCTGCAAAGACCACCCCACCCAACACACCCTGAGTGTGCTTTTGCTTGGCTATTCCTCCTCTGTAGCACTAAGAAGTGCAGGCACAGCTTCTGCTTCATACATCATGGTGTAGATTTTGTTCCACTTTCTGTTCACCAGAAAAATACACAGAGGAAAGATGACTTCCTTTGGACAAGAGAAACATTTCCATTTTTCCTCCCAAAACCACTCTCCCTTTTCTTTCTTCTTTCTGGATCTTTAGAACCATCGGCGTACAAATATTTTGTTTTGCTTCAAAAATGCTACCCTAATAAACTCTTTAATTTGACTGGGTGCTTCAGGCTAGCAGAGACTCTAACCTTTGATGCCGCAAAATTCCATGGAAGCAGTTTCTGAAACTTGTTTCCTTCAGACCTGTGCACAGAAATGAATGAACCAAGGAAGGGTTCTCTTTGAGAAACACTGGCTAGACATAGCTAAATGGCATTATTCATGGCACATACTGTGACTTTCTAAGATTGAACATGGCCTGTAGTATTTCACAAATTTTTGCTAGTTTATTCATATATATTGAATGAAATGTGCCATTTAACCATTTAAATTTGCAGGTCAGTGGTATTAAATACTTGCACACCACTATCCTTTTCATCTTCCCAAACAGAAACTCTATACTCATTAAATAATACTTCCTCATTTTCCCATCCAAACCCCTGGTAACCACCATTTCTTTCTGTCTCCAAGAATTTGGCTACCCTAGGTCCCTTATATAAGAAGAACCATACAGTGTTTGCCCTTCTGTAATTGGTTTATTTTACTGAGGCCAATACCCTCAAGGTTGATCCATGTTGTAGTATTGTCAGAATTTCCTTCCTTTTATAAGACTGAATTACATTCCATTGTGTGGATATACCACATTTTGTTCATCCATTCATCCATGATGGACATTTGGGTGGTTTCCACCGTTTGGCTATTGTCAATAATGCTGCTAAGAACATTGGTATACAAGTATCTGTTTGAGTTCTTGCTTTCCGTTCTTTTGGGAATATACCTGGAAGTGGAATTGCTGAATGATATGATCATTCTATGTTTAATTTTTTGAAAAAGTGCCAAACTTTTCCACAGTGGCTGCACCATATTTAATTCCCGTCAGCAAGCACAAAGTTTCCACTTTTTCTGCTTCCTCATAAATACATATTTTCTATTATTTTTTGTAATAGCCATCCTAAGAGGTATGTCATTATGGTTCTGAGTTGCATTTTCCTGATGACTGATGAAGTTGAGAGTGTTTTCATGTGGTTTTTGACCATTTGTATATCTTCCTTAAAGATGTCATTTAAGTTCTTTGCCCATTTTTGAATTGAATTGTTTGTGTTTTTGTCATTGAGTTGTAGGAGTTCTTTATATATTTGGATATTGATTCATTATCAGCTATTTTCTTTCACTCCGTGGATTGTCTTGATGGCATTCATTGATGCACAGAAGTTTCTTTGATCTTGAAGAAGTCCAGTTCATCTAATTTTTTCTTTTGTTCTTGTGCATTTGGTGTAATAGCCAAGAAGAGTTGCTAAATCCAATGTCATAAAATCTTCCTCCATGTGTTCTTCTAAGAGTTTTAGAGTTTTTGCTCTTCTGTTTAGGTCTGTGATCCATTTGGAGTTAATCTTTATATATGGTAAATGTAAAGGTTCAATTTATTCTTTTGTATTTGGATATCTACCATTTGCTAAAGGGACTATCCTTTCCTCACTGAAATGGTTTTGGAAGCTTTGTCAAAAATTATTTGACCATATATATAAAGGTTTATTTCTGTACTCTCTACTCAATTCCATTGGCCTATACATCTGTCTTTATGGCAATATATCACCATTTTGATGACTGTAACTCTATAGTAAGCTTCGAAATCAGGAAGTGAGAGTCCTCCAACTTTGCTCTTTTCTCAGGATTGTTTTGGCAATCCCACAATTTTTTTTTTAAATTGTCAATCCCTTTATTTCCACCTGGACTTATTAATGTCTCTCAGATAAGTAAATCATAGAACCACAGTTTGGATAACTTTACTTTAAAAGTATTTTTATTTCAGCTTAGGTATAATTTGTTTTTCCAAAGTTCTTAAGAAAGCTGTTCACCAAGTACAGCATAAGAACATGATGGTCCAGACTGTTAAAAGAATAAAATATTGAATTTTATTCTTGTCCCTGAAAATTGAGCACTATGTAAAATGACAAGTTTTCTTGTCATCTTTGGGTTGGGTGATTTGACTTTTCTATATCTCCCTTTCTCCCTTCGCCATCTATGAGCCTGGATGGCAGTTCAGGATGTTGTGACAATTAATGAAACGAAATCTGTAAAGTGCTTTGAATACTTGAAAGAAAAGTGTCATGCACATCCAAGGAAAAGTATGAGCACAACTCCTGAATTGGTGCAAACATAGATTTTCCAGATCATTTTATGAAACATTACAGGTGGCACATTTCTCTTTTCTTGAAATCCTGAGATTTCCTGAAATCTGGGATAAGCACTCTTATTAAAAGTTATACTATGAGTTTCTGTTATGAAGAAAACACCATCTAAAACAAATCAAACATGAGCTACTTCTACTGCAATCTAGACACTGAGAATTCCAGGGCAGTTTCAGGCTGCAGTGCTGAGGAATGGAAGAATATCTATCAGTTTTTAAGGCCATTTGGACACTTAGCTCCTTCCTTAATATTTTACTTTTTAAAAAGTTGTACATATATGTATACACAGTTTTGTTGTTGTTGTTGTGTTTTTTTTTTGAGTTGGAGTCTCACTCCGTCGCCCAGAGACTCCGTCGCTCCCGGCCACCGCAGCCTTGACCTGCTGGGCTCCGGCGATCCTTCCACCTCAGCCTTCCAAGTAGCTGGAACTAC
>NW_007260311.1:1716367-1883180 GCF_000164805.1 Carlito syrichta
ATCCACTCACCTCAGCCTCCCAAAGGCGCGGGATTACAGGCTGAGCCACCGAGCCTGGCTGTGTATACACAACTTAAAAATAAAAACAGTTCCATGAGACTTCTTATGGGGGGAAACCTGTCCCTCAATCACCTCTCCAGTTTCCTCATCCGAATGACAATGAATTTAAGTTTCAGTTACTGATTTGAGGGGGAACCCACCAAAAACTAGAATTATCTTTTGGAGGATAGGCCCCCTGTAATATAGGCTTCCCCCACTAGGTAAGTGTTCTAGGAATCCATACACATCAGTGTACCAGCTAGCATTGTTGTGAGGGGCTGCATTCGGTCTCAGTGAGTTTTTTCTTTTGGGGATTCTTTCAGTGGATTTGCCTATTTTCATGGGTGTTTTTCGAGTGTAACTGCCCACATCACACTGCTCTGAGTGTTCAGTAGTTTTTAACCCAAAACGCCATGACCCTGTGCCTCACCTATTTACCCCTTCTCGCCCGAGTGATTTTGTTGTAGTTGTTTCCCCAGGCGAAAAAAGTTCTCAAAGGGAAACATTTTGCTGATGCTGAAGAGGTGAAGCAAAAAGTGACAGAAACACTAAAAGGCATGAAAATGGACGAGTTCAAAAACTGTTTTGAGCAGTGGAAAAGTCATCTCAATAGGTGTATTGCATCAAATGGCGAGAGTACTTTGAAGGTGACTGAAATTTAAATGTGTAAGAATAAATACATAATTTTATAAATAAATCTCATTTTTTTGGTTCCCTACATACAAGGTACTTTTTTGGTTTGAGCAATAGTTCACTTTTACAGTACTCTGACTTTGAAAAGATTATTTAGAACTGAACCATATAGTGTACCTGGGTAGCATTTATTTTCTTGTACATTTTTTCCTGAAACATAAACATAAATTTATGTTTTTGTTTATATTTCTATATTCCTGCAGTTGATTCAACTAGAAAGAATTTGACACAGTTAATTACTCCCATTTTCTTGATACATTTTCTTCACTTGGCTTCCAAGACATCACCTTCTTGTTTTTCTCAGCCTCCCTGCTGGATCCTCCTTTCCACCTGGCCTCTTAGCCCCAGAAACCCCATGCCTCAGTGCTGGGTCCTCTTCTCTCTCACCATATCCCTCATTCCTTGGTAACCTCATTTCATCTGTGGCTTTAAATATCATCCTTGGGTGAACAGTTCCCAGATTTGTGTTTCCAGTGGAGACTTCATTCTGATGTCAGCCTCTTAAGTCCAGCTTCCCACTTGGCACTTTCTTGTGAGTGATGTGTTAGTTTCCTAATATGGTCCTGACAAAATAAATACCACAAACTGGTGGTCAACACAACAGAAATGTATTCATTCAAAGTACTGGAGACCAGAGGTCTGAGATCAAGGGGTCAATGTCAGCGGGGGAAGAGTCCTTCCTGCCTCTTCCAGCTGCTGGTGGCTCCCAGCAACACAACATTTCTTGGTTTGCAGCTGTGTCCCTCCAATTTCTGCCTGTCTTCTCATGGGTTTCCCTGTTGGATTTGGACTCATCTTGATAACCTCATCTTCACTTGATGACATCTGCAAAGATCCTATTTCCAGATAAGGTCACATGCATGGGTATCAGGGGTTATAACTTCATCTTTTGTGGGGGTGGGGGAGATATCATTTAATCCATAATAGACATCCAATAGGGATGACAGAGTCAATTTATTCAAAATGGAACATCTGATTCCAGGCTTCCCACCCCCTGCCTATGCTGCACCCTGCACCCACAGATAAAAACCTTGGTGATGTCTGTGGAGCCTCTCTTTATCTCATAACCCATGTGCAGTTGATTAGGAAATCTGGTAGTTTCAACCTTCAGAGTAGTCTAGAAGACTTCTCCTTCCTTTTCCTGGTCTTCCTGTCTCACCCCGCCCTCATCTGGTCTACTTTTAGCACAGCAATTAGTTTAGTACTTTACAGTCTGAAATCAGACCACACCAGCTGCCTGTCCAAAGCCCTCACAAGCCACTCTGCCCGATGTGACTTGGCTTCTTGTTACCCCCTACCCCTCACTGTGTCTTCAACTTCTTGCAGTTCCATGTCTGTCTGGCATGGTCCAACCTCGGGCCTGTCAGCTTCTTCTGCCTGTGGTGACCTTCCCCAGGAGGCCTGTCCCACCTCTTTGCCCTACCTTCTTTGGTTGAGTTAGTTCCACCTGACTACTCTGTCTGAGAGGCTGCCTCCTGGACACTGTCTACCACCCCCACCCCCACAAGTCCAATTCCCTTTATTGCTTTATAAACGATGTTTACAGTTGGTCTGATTGATTTTGGAATCTGGGTTCCAATAAAAATCATACATTGCAGTTGACTGATATGTCCCTTCAGTATCTTTTAATTTATACATGACCCTCTCCTTCTGCATCTTTATGTGTTTTTGGCAAAGTATTCCATGAAGAAACTGAAGAGTTTGTCCCAGAGTTTTCTGAAGCCTGGATTTTGGCGTTCCCATGGTGTTCTCTGACCTGTTATTATGTCCCCTGTAGTTCCTTTAATTGGGCAGTTAGATTTAGAGTCTGGATAAGATTGGAACTTTTTTTATGTCCATGAAAGCACTTATTTCATATCTCTTCCTCCCCTTGCATCAAAATATGGAGTTTCTTCCTCAATAGACTTTCAAGTAATTGTCCTTATTTCAGATCTATGCTAACCCCCGCCTCCAGAGACCTATTGGAGCTGCCAGTTCTCAGCCTTTGGTGGTGGTGGGATCCTGGGCCCCTAGACTTGCTTCAGCGCTCTTGGGTCTGCTTGTGTTGTTCCATCTGCTTTACAGCTCCCCACACGTTGCTGCTGACATCTCTCCCCTTCTCTGTGTCCTCATGGTTTTATGGTCCCCCCTCTTGTGTTTTCATTGCTCTGCTCTCACACTAGAGTGGGTTCGGTGGGGAGCAAATGTGAACATGTGGGTTTAATCCACCATCTTTAGCAGGAAGCCGCTCCTTCCTTCTCCACCAGCATTCGCTGGGCAAATGTCACTCAGCACCTCTGGGAAACAGCTGACAGAATACTCCCAGACTGTACTGTGTGAGACTCTCTTTCTCTGCTGCCCACCCTGCCTCCTGTTGCTCAGGCTGTAGTTCTCTCCCTTCCATCCAGGGACTCATGCGAGACCCTGGAAGAAGCCCCTTCAATGCTGCCCATTTAAGGGAGAATTTACTCCATTTAAGGAGAATTCCATTTTCTCTTTAGAAGTCGCTGTCTTATTTTAGGTCGCTTTGCCCAGGTCTCTAGTTCTCTTGATTTTTTTCTCCAATTCGTCGTTTAAGGTTTAGAGACCTTTTCCTTGTAAAATCTTATTTTTCCCCCTACATCTAATCATGACCCTAATCTTAACCCTGACCCTAACCAGGGTTTATGCTATGGTTTTCTCATTTATTTTTCTCTTGAACACTGCATTCACTTATCCATCTGTCGCTCTCTATTCTAGAAGCTTGCTACTCAAGCATTTGTCATTATAAGGTTCTACCAAGTTCTATAAAAAATTAAATTCTGCTATAGGTTTATCTGAGATTTAGAAAGTAAACTCACTATCGACTGGCATCAGAAAACCTCACACTCTCATTTGGAAAAGACAAACATCCTCTTTTCTACACTACAGTTGCTATACAATAATTATAATATATAATTAAGGCTGTAGCCTGGCCTTAATTCAGTACTTTCCCACTTTTTCTTTAAAATAATTGATCTAAAAAAGCATCATTGGGGAAAAGACATATCGAAACACTACTTGAGATAGAGAAGTATGTTTGTATGCAATAATTTTCGTCTATGGAGCCATTGTCAATGATGGGGGAGTTAGAGATATTTAAGGTTTACACACACACAGACAGAAAGACAGACACACACACACATACACGATTTATTCTCAACAAGGGGCACTGAGTGAGAAGTTAACACACAATTTCTACTAACAATAATGAGAATTGTGTAAGTGAGTTTCCATTCATGGCCCTGCAAATTTACCCCTTAGGGTCCACATAAATTTGAGCTGTTGACCATGTGAAATGTTCTTTTATGGGCAATAAGGGCTCTGAGAAGTAGCTACGTGTTTTCCTAACCTGGCCACCCCCAGTACATGTCTGCATAATTCTTCCATTTTTCTTGCTGGAATCCAGATATAGTGTACAACTTGCTGATAGGGTTTTGGCAATACTTACAGCTCTCCATCTTCCTGTGAAAGTCATGGAACAGCTGTATCTTTTGTTGTGAAATCTGACCCTGGCACTATAATTCCTCCTTTCAGGTGTTTTGATTAGAAATCTTCAAGCTAATATAAATCAATTAATTCTATTCCTCTATTTTGGTACTTTATGCAGTATGTGTAGACTAGTGTTTGAAGATAAAGGTTTCTGCTACAAATAAATAGACTCTTGTCCAGGGCCCACCCCCCCCCCCCCACGTACACACAGTGGTCAATTACTGGGTAGAGCATTGGTCACCATTTAGTTTCTAAAATATACATATGCACAATGGTGTACTATTCAGGAATAAAAAAAATGAAATCCTGTATTCATGGCACTGTGGATGAACCTAGAGGATCTTATGTTAAGTGAAGTCAGTCAGGCATAGAAACACAAAGACCACATGATCTCATTTACGTGTGCCATCTAAAGAAGTTGGTCTCACAAAAGTAGAGAGAAACATGGTAGTTACTGTGGCTGGAAAGGGAATGGGGAGAGGGGAATGAGGAGATGTTGGTCAGTAAGTACAAAGTTCCAGCTAGATAGGAGGAGTAAGTTCTGATGTTCCCTTGCATAGTAAGATGCCTATGGTTAATAATAACTTATTTATACAAAATTGTCTACTTATTCTTACATGTTTAAACTTCAGTCACCTTCATAGTACTCTCCATTTGATGCAATACACCTAATGAGACACTTTTTCCACTAGAACACTTACTTAGTAGGGGAAGCCTGTACTAAAAGGGGCCTGCCCGCCAAGAGATAATTCTGATTTCTTTTGGGTCCCCTTGTATATTTCAAAATGCCTAGAAGAAAGAAGTTTGAATGTATTCCCCACAAAGAAATAATGAATGTACAATGTGATGGATATGCTAACTACCCTTATTTTATTTTTATTCAATATGTACATGTATCAAAACACCACACTGTACCCCAGAAATACATGTACAATTATTATGTATCGATAAAAACAACATTTAAAAAAGACTTACAAATACTTCAAGAATGAACCTATCAGCAAGTAGGCAGGAGTTTCATTGTGTTTATCATCTCACCAAAGCATCACATTCACAATGACCCAAATTACCTACTGCTATGGTTTAAATGTGTCCACTAAAGTTCATGTGGTGGAAACTTAATCCTCAGTGCAACAGTGTTGGGAGATGGGACATCGTGTTTCTAATGGAATTAATGTCACTATAAAAAGGGCTTGTGGAATGGGTTTGCTCTCTTCTGTTCTGTCATGTGAGGACATAGCGTCTCTCCCCTCTGGAGGATGCAGTGTTAAGGTACCATCTTGGATGCAGAGAGCAACCCTCACCAGACACCAAACCTATAGGTGCCTTGATCTTGGACTCCCCAGCCTTCACTGCTGTGAGAAATAAATTTCTGTTAATTACCTGGTCTGTGGTTCTTTGTTATAGCTGCACAAATTGGAATAAGACACCTATGCAATTCAGGGGAAATCAGCTCCAGAGTTCACCCCAGTGCAGCACTGCACTTAGACTTTGAAGACTTTGCTTCTTAATGTGCAGCACATTAATCAACAGATACTATCATTAATTCTTAGTGTTTTGATATTTTTCTGTTTTTGTAAGTATGTGTCATCAGTCTTTCCCACCATATAATTTGTGTTATCTGGGCGGGGCAATGATTATTCACATACAGTGTATGTCTATCTCAAGGTAGGTCCTCTATACATGTTTGTGAGTGATGAGGTGAGTTGATATTGGCCCCGACACCCACTTTCAACTGGTTTCTTTGGGACATGAATTTTCAGACACAAATGGAGTCATTGTCCATTTGCCCCTGCTGTGTCTACACAGCCTCAAAGCAATGAGTGATTGTCCAATGTGCTTCTGGGTTTGTGATCTTTACCTTAAATGAGATGATTCCTCTATCATTCTCCCCAACAACCTTTGTGGGGAGATAGGTTATGGGACTTTTGTGCTTTTGTTAAACATAGACTTAAGGGCCTCAAGTCAAATTTGGTTTAATTCTTGTTTAAAGTCTTTTATATTGACTGTTTAGTGTAGTTTGATTTGCCAATTCTACTTTTGAAAAATGGAAGAAAAGTAACTGACTCAGTTTAATAAAAAAAAGTAGCTGACTTCAGTTTAACTGTTTCACAAATTGGTGCTCTTACATTCTGGTTTTTGTTTGGGTCAGATGTGACATTGTCTTACTTGTCATAGACTTGAAGAAATGGAACCTAGGAGTGGAGGTGGATACTCTACCATGCCACCCAGACCCACTGAGGGTGGTCCTTAGAGGTTAAGACACTCATTCTAGAACCATCCCAGCAGGTTAACAGATGTTTTACTCTCTGATGATGACATTTCTTCATGCCCTTCCATAGGGCTTAGAATGAGAAGTTCTGCTTCTAGAGATTCTTGAAATAAAACAAAAATTAAGTTTGAAAACTATAGACTGTTTCCCCTCAGTTTTAGAAGATGAACCTTCCCTACATTCATTGTGAGACAGGGTCTCCTCCCTCCCTCCTTTTCATCTCTTTTATGTCTGCCCAGCAAGGCCAGAGGAAGGCTCTGGGCCAGGGCCAGGGAGGCATTGGGTGTATCTAACAAGTTTATAAAGTTCTTTAGGTGGGACTTTATTTATTTATCTACTTTTAACAGCTTTGTTGAAGTATAATGTATGTCTTTATATATATATATATAAACCTGCACATATTTAATGCATTCTTAATGAGCTTGAATATATCTGAATACCTATGATACTATCACCAATTAAGGTAATACATATATCTAGACCCCCAGCACTTCCTTGTTCCTCTCTTTTTTTTTGGTGTTAAGAACACTTAGCATCAGATCAACTGGTTTAACAAATTTTGGAGTACCTGAGCCACTATGCCCAGCCAGCAATTTTCTGCATAGCTTAAAATAGGCTCTTAGCAATTCTTATAGACTTCCTTATTCCCTTAGCAGGCCAGCAATGTCTTCCACCCTGCTTGCATCAATACCTTTCTGTGCTCAGCTGAGAAAAGTTTTGAAGTAGGAGGTTGGTTCCCAGCAGCCCCAGTTTTTCCTAAATGGTCTGATAAACAAATAACATGTCAATCATGTCTACTGGAGTCTTCCTGTGAACTGGGCTCTGTGCGCACATATGGGGAGGCATTATCTCATTTAATTCTCTGAATAGTCTTGTGAGCTAAGTCATAGGATAGAACCCTACTGCAGACAAGAAAAAAGCAGAGACCCTCCATAAGCCTAGCTAGGGGAAATGACTTCCCCTGGTCTCACAGTCAGGATGTAGCAGAGTCAGAACTTGTCTGATGTTTATTCTGGGCCAATACTTTTGACCCCTGAGCACATGATCTCCTTTGCTCAAATGCGTTGACATTTTGCTTCTCAAGCTATGCATTCTAGGTTCATGTTTGAAACTTCTGGAAAAAGTATTACTCAACAGGTTGAATGTCTGAATTCACCTACTCCCACGTGTCTTTGCCTAGACTGGACTGAGAATATATTACTTTCCTAATGACCCATATGTCATTTGGCATGCCTTAGGAAGGAATTATGCTCTAAGTTAGTCTGATTCTCTCTTCCTTACCAAGGGGTGCCTCCTGGCTTAGAGTATGACTCCCAGCGTTGAGTACAGTGTCCCAGGAACTGGTGACAGACTTGTAGAGGGGGCAGAACATGGCCAAGGCAAGTTTATGAGGCCATGCCAGTCTGTTTGAGAGGTGTTGCTGGGGAAGGCCTTGCAACCCACCCATGCCAGCAGATAGACAAGCAATGGCCAGTCTCAAAACCGTACGTAGATATGGGGCAATTGGATTAAAACCAGAATGGAGATATATGGAAGAAGCAGGAAATGGTTCTGAGGTCTCTGGAGTGGGAGTCTCATCTACTCTGAGGAGAGAATGAATCACCTCTACCTGACCCTGCCCCAAATGCGTCCTAAAAGGAACAATTGTGGGAGCCACAGAGTGGATTGCGTGGCAGATGCCAGCTGGCATTACTAGCACCTGTGTGGACTGTGGCTTTGAAGTAATCTTATTTTGACTGGAAAAAAATTTCATATTAATGTGACATCTTATATTCATGGTCTAGCTCTGCAGTGAGCTTTAAGACTTAATTGAATTGAAGGTCTCAGAAGAAATCGCCCATCACAGAGTGTGAGCCCAATTACAGGGAAGCGATAGTTCCGGTGGCTGGCAGCTGGAGCGGGGTAGAACGTGGTTGCCTGTGCTTGGCCTAGACCTCACCCAGGGTATGGGGCTTGGATCTACTGCTTTTGTGCCTGTAACTCCACTGTTTTACACTCTGGGTCACTCTCTGATCTGTTTCACATCTATATAAAGAGGATGAGAGAATGTCTCATTATTTGGCTTAAATACAAACACAATGTTCATATCTACTACAGGAAGAGAGACTGACTTGGCTCTATGACTTCCTGTGAGTGTAAGGACCTAACTGACTTGTTGTGAAGATGGCAGGAGTTTATGGATAATGTCAGTCCCATTTCCTGCCAGAACTCTCTACAAACAAATGCAAATGGTATATGCTCCACAAATTAGTTACAGACTACCCTGTGTTCTTTGATGTGACATTCTATAAGTGGAAGGGGGTCTTTTAGGGACTTTCCTCAAATATACCAAGTTAGTTGGGTATAAGGAACCACGAATGATTTTTCAAAGAACTTGCACATGC
Source organism: Carlito syrichta (assembly GCF_000164805.1). Classification (NCBI taxonomy): domain Eukaryota; kingdom Metazoa; phylum Chordata; class Mammalia; order Primates; family Tarsiidae; genus Carlito; species Carlito syrichta. Next base: position 1,725,245 of record NW_007260311.1, read on the forward strand.
TGTATCAGAACTCTTCAGTGATTGGTAGATATGTTGAATCTTCTCAAATTCTACTGGACTACTTGATTTTTGAGTTGGGTTTTGCACTATTGCATTATAAATGTATTCCTCCATCCATCCATTCATCTATCCTTCCATCCATCCATTTATAATCCAATAATCACATAGGTATGTGGGTAATTATCTGTGTGATAAATGTTACCAAGGAGAGAGGCTGGCACTGCTGTCAGGGGAATCGTCAACAGAACTTAGTGAGGGTTCCCTGAGGAAGTGGTGATTTCACTGAGATTTTTAGGTTGAGAATGTAAATAACAAACACCTTACCGGTATGTTTACTTTTCTTCCCTGTCTCTCTTGACCCCACACTTGTTTGAGGGCAATTGAAGGGTGACTCTTGTCTGGGGCACTATCCCCATCCCTTGCTGCCCTTCTAATAACATCAAAGCCACTCCTGGAGTGCGGAGGACCTTATGACTCACTGGGGAGGTTGCACACAACTCTGCCCTGGGTCCAGAGGAGGAGGAACAAGGACTCGAGGGGACCCACTCTCATGCTAGGGAAAGGGGCTTGTGTGGGTGTGACACATGTGGTGGGATGTTGATTTGCCCCATATTGAATATCCTTCCTATGTTCTTGGTGTATTCCTTCCCTCTTGACTGGAACTCTTTTCTACCCCTTTACTTAGTTAATTCTTACTCATTCTTTAAGCCTGAGTTTAGGCACCAACTCCCTCTAGAAGACTAGAGTCATGGGTTAGCATCACAGTCCTGGACTTCTGGAAAATTCCATGGGCATCTAGGGACCTTGTTACAAGCAAGGATGGTGCATCTGAGTGTTTTAGGGGGCTGAGGCCCATTGCAGGCACACTGCAAACATTAATTGAATGAACAAATACATGACATGAGGTTGGCATTAGGGCTTTATTTGTGGGGTTTCAGGCATGGGGGCTCAGGTATTGGTCAGGGGACCCCAAACCCTGGAGAAAGTTGGGAACCAGGTGGGGCTAGAGAAGATTTGATTTATGGTGGTTAATGAAGCTTAAACATCAGGGCCTCTCATATGCACAGTCCCTCCTAAGGCCCTGGGAGCAATGTCTCCACATGGTTGTATGATTTGTCTTGAACCAGGTTTTATATTTTCTTAAAGAAACTTCCCTAATAATGTAAACACAGAAGTCCCCCCCCCAAACCCGTATCTGTGCCTTGGCAGGACTAATGGTTGAGTTCTTTGGTGATAAAGAGAAACAGAACAACAAAACAAAGCAAAAACAGAAAACCAGGTTTCTAAGTTTTGCGACCATGCCAATTTTCTCCTTGTTTTTGAGCAATCGCTGTTTCAATCACCGATAATGCCACTTACCAAAACTTACTCTGAAATGACAGTGACCCAGTGGCAGAGATGCAAGTTTTCATGAAGTTCTTAGTTTACAATATTTTGTGAATTCCAGAAAGATTTCATATTTAAGTTGACATTAGGCATTACGTAGGCATTGAGTTAGGTGTGGCTGCAACTTATTCTCAAGAAAACCAAGTGGCAAGAGGCCTTTGCCCCCCACTGACTCTGGCTCTCCCTCCTCCTTCAGGCCCTTCCTGCTCACTCATTAAACTTTCCTTTGCATATTTCCACATAAATCTCATAGGAGGAGGCCTGCTTTCTGTCCTGTGGTACTTGGCTCATTTGTTGCTCATTGCTAAAGGTGTCTCCAAGACAAAACATGGGTTTTAATGATCGTGTCCAATGATCAATTTCAGGCAAACATTTCTAACAAAATAGTATCTTCTGAGGCCCTGGACCTGTGGTCAATTTCTCTTTTTTAGGTAACTTGGAAAACAAAATGAGGAAATTTGTTAGCCAGCGCTGAGACCTGTAAGGGACATCTTGTTGGATTCTATATGACTCTGACACCTCCAGATTTTATGTATTTGTCACAAAGACAAAGAAAATGTTTCATTGCTATATGTTGTTTAAACACACACACACACACACACACACACACACACACACACACACATCTGTATATATTTTCTACCAGCAGATGAATAATCTTTCTATCCAAGGATATGACTAACTAGGTAGATATTACCCTTATTTTGTAGATTAAGAGGCCAGAGTTTGGGGAGGTTAAGAAGCTTGTTTGGAGTTGCACAACTTGTAATTGTGGGGCCAGGATGCGAGGGCAGATTCTTTTGACTTTGAAGTCTGGGCTCTGTGTTCTCTCTCTCTCTTTGCTTCTAACCTTCCTGGAAGATGGTCAAGTCTCCTTTTTATTAGGTAAAAACATAGAAAGTTAGGAGTCAGAAGTATGTGTTACCATCAATCCTGCGCAACGCATAGGAAAACATTTTTCACTGGAAGAAAAACTAACTATACAGAGGTGATCCCAGATCACCAGCAGCCCTTAGATGAGCCCTGCACAGATCTGGGGACCCATTCTCCCGGCCCAGGATGTGACTGGCATTGCCTGCAGCTGGTCAGGGCGGTGACCTACCCTGCCAGCCCCTCCTCTTCTGACTATCTCCAACTTAGCTTCCTGGCAGTCACCAAGTCTGCTTACCAGTATTCCAGGCATACAATGGGATTGGAATTCCCCACCTCCTGGAATTAGACATGGCCAATAGAATGTGAGATAAATTGTTGTGAGTCACTTCCAGGCAAAAGCCTTTAAGAGCTGGTACGTGGTTTTATTAGTTTCCTGTGGCTGCCATAACTAAGGAACAGACTGAGTGGCTTAACACTATAGAAATTTATTGTTTCACAGTCTGGAGGCCAGAAATCTGAGCTCAAGGTGTCAGCACAGCCATACTCCCACTGGGGGCTCCAGGGTAGGATCCTTCCTGCCTCTTCTAGCTTCCGGAGACTTCTAGCAATCCTTGGCACCTTTGGTTTGTTGGACACATCACTCCAGTCTCTGCTTTTGTCATGCTCGCTGTCTGTGTGCTCCTCTGCTTATAAGGACACCAGTCCTACTGGATGTAGGATCCACTCTAATCCAGTGTGAACTCATCCTAGTTAACTATATGGGGGACCCTGCCCAATGGAATTTGTGACTAAAAAGTTGTGTATTTATCTTTTTTTTTTCAGTTGGAGTCTTACTTTATCGCCCAGACTGGAATGCAGTGGCTGCTCCTGGCCACCGCAGCTTTGACCTGCTGGGCTGCGGCGATCCTTCTGCCTCAGCCTTCCAAGTAACTGGAACTACAGGCGTGCGCTACCATGCCTGGCTAGTTTTTGATTTATTGTAGAGATAAGGTCTCACCAAGTTGCCCAAGCGGGTCTTGAACCCACGGGCTCAGGCAGTGCACTCACCTCAGCCTCCCAAAGCATGGGATTACAGGCTGAGCCTCTGAGCCCGGCTTTTTTTGCATGTTTCAACTTCAGTCACCTTCAAAATACTCTTCATTTGATGCAATACACCTATTCAGACACTTTTCCTGCTGTTCAAATCAGTTTTTGAAGGCATTATTTTGATGTCTTTTAGTGCTTCTGCTGTTTTTGTTTCATCTCTTCCACATCTGCAAAATGTTTTCCTTTGAAGACTTTTTTTAAACTGGGGAAACAAAAAAAAAGTCACTCAGGACGAGATGGGGTGAATAGGGAGAGTGGAGCGCAGCAAGAGTCATGCCTCCCTCGTATAGCAACTGGAACTTAAATTTATTGTCATTGGGATGGAGAAACTAGAGGTGTGATTGAGGGACAGATTTCCTCCCAATAGTAAGCCAAAAAATAATTCCATATATGTGCAGCAACCCTATTTCCAAATAAAGTTAGAATATCGGAGTTAGGATTTTGACATATATTCTGAACGATACAGTTCAACCCGTAACAGTGATTTACCATGATTTCTTTTTCTTGCTACAATAACCATCTCCTTTGGCCTGTGTCCCTGAATTAGGACAATGTGGGGTAGAGCCCCAATCTGGATGTGTAGCATGAGCAAGGAAAAAAAAAAATCTTTTTTTTTTAAGCCACTGAGGTTTTTTGATTATTTATTAACATAACAAGATTTAGCCTGTCCTAACTAAATAATATGATTCTAGATTTTTTTTTCCAATTGAGATCTCACTCTGTCTCCCAGGCTGGAGTGCAGTAGTGCAATCACAGTTTACCACAGACTTGACTTTCTGGGCTCAGGTGTTCCTTCCACCTTAGCTTCCAGAGTAGCTGCATAGCTGAGACTACAGGCACATGCCACCATGCCTGGCTAATTTTTTAATTTTTTTTTTTTTTTTGTGGAGACGGGTTTTGCTATGTTGCCCAGGCTGGTCTGGAACTCCTGAGCTCAAGCAATCCTCCCACCTTGGCCTCCCAAAGTGCTGAGATGCAGGCATGAGCCACTGTGCCTGGCCCTATTATTATTTTTAGTTTTTCTTTTGGTAGCCTTTGTGACTTTAAATAAAAAACACCCTTAAACCTCTATTTCTTGCTCCATCAACTTGACTTCCTAATTTGTAAGATGAAGATATTAACACTCCTACCTCCTCTTCCACATCCTGTTTTCTGTCAGCTGCAATTTTATAAGGTTGTTAACATTTACATTATGTCCTGCAACCACAAACAAATTTTTTCAGGTGGGTTTCCAAAGATTAAAATGAGAAGGCTGTATTTATGTACTCTCTAAATAGTGCTCAACTAGGGCCAAGTAGAATCTGTGGATGACCTCCTTCTCCATGGGGCCAACAAGTCTAAGATGATGCCACGAGCCAGCATCAAAATCAACTTGATTCTTCTTTTTTTTTTTTTCAGTTGGAGTCTCACTCTGTCGCTCAAGCTAGAGTGCAGTGGCATGCTCACGGCCACTGCAGCCTCGACCTGCTGGGCTCAGGTGATCCTTCCGTCTCAGCCTTCCAAGTAGCTGAGGTACGTGCCACAACACCTGGATAATGTTTTGATTTACTGTAGAGATAAGGTCTCACCAAGTTGCCCAGGCTGTTCCCAAACTGTGAACTCAGACCATCTTCTCACCTCAGCCTCCTAAAGTGCTGGGATTATAGGCGTAAGCCACCACACCCGGTCAAAATCAACCGGATTCTTAAATTGTAGAAATTCCCTAAAATCAAGGTAATCCACTTACTCACATGTATTTATTAAGGGCCTGTTATGGACCTGCATTTTTCTAGGGACTGGGGATATAGCAGTGAATGAATCAACTCCAATCCTCGTCCTTGTGGAGTTTCTCATCCATCACGGAGAGACAGGAATTAACCAAGATGCACAAGGTGTTGATAAATCCCCAGGACACAAGGGAAGCAAGGAAGAGGTCAGGCAGGTTGTGGGGGCGGGGCGGTCAAGGTCGGTCAGCATCGCAGAGAGGACCTTACCGAGAAGGTGACATAGGAGTAGAGACCAGAAGGAGATAAAAGAACACAAGCTGTGATGCTCTGGGAGGGGGGTTTCAGAGAGAGAGAGGGCCAGGATTCCAGGGTGACATGGCGGCCAGAAAGGGAGAGCATGGGGTGAGAGGCTGGTCTTTGTTCTGGTAGATGGAAGGCTGGCCAGGGCAGGAGGAGGTGGCTCTGAGCCAGTGCTTGAGCTGAGGCCATAGGGGCTGTGGTACATGGAAGGCAGATCCTGGGGCAGCTGCCATGAACAAGCCAGGGTCCAGGAACTGAAGGTCACCTCAAGGACATGGGCATCGCCATGTTCCAGCCCAGAGGAGCAGCAGTAGGAGGGAAAGCAGCTCAGGGCTAAGATCTCTGGGAAATGCTGGCTAGGGGCTACCTGCCAAGCTGACTACAGGGCCTGAGGTCAAAACTCATGTTACTGATGAGCAGGAGGGGCAGCAGAGAGAAGAGGACACGAGCTCCCTAGCAGACCTGGGGCGACGGGAGAGGAAACCCACCAATGCCAGAGGCCAAGTGGCATGTGGGGACAGTGTGTTGGGTTGGGTGGACAGGGACAGAGGCCGGGCTTCAAAGGAGGCCAAGGAAGGGGATTTGCTGATGTCTGAGAACAGGTACCAGAGGACACACAGTGGGCATGTGCAGAGCCTCCTGGAATTGGAGCTTGGGGTGCAGGTCTTGGAGTGACTGATGGGACCCAGGATGGAGGACTCAGCCCATCAGGCATGTGGGAGGCTGTGAGGTGGGAGGATGGGATCTCTGGAGCTTGTGACTGAGATGCTAGGTTGGCCTGGGGTCCCTGGCTCTCCGCAGCTGCCCCCTCTCTCCATGCGTGATGTGGGATGGCGGTGGTTCTATACCTCGAGATGTTGTCACCATGATGACACATGGTCAAGTCCATCCTGACCAGCACAGGGTAGATATCAACTATGCCTTTGTTAGGAGGAGGGTGAAGGTGCAGAACCCCAGTGCGCTCTGTCCCTGTCCCTGCTCTGTGTCCACCTGGCAATCCTGGCCTGAACCAGGGTCACTGGTGTTTGTTTCCAACCACATTGAGGCTAGTTTCAACTTTTTTTTGAGTCAGAGTCTCACTCCGTCACCCAGGCTCGAGTGCAGTTGCATGCTCACGGCCACCCCAGCATTGACCTGCTGGTCTCAAGCGATCCTTCCACCTCATCCTTCCAAGTAGCCGGAACTACAGGCATGCACTACCATGTCTGGCTGACTTTTTATTTATTGTAGAAATGAGGTCCAGCCAAGTTGCCCAGGCTGGTCGCAAACCCCTGGACTCAGAGTGCTGGGATTATAGGCTTGAGCCACCATGCCTGGCTAGTTTCAACTTTTAAAAAATTACACTGGTGTGATTTAATTAAATATTTTGTAAGCGCATTATATAGACCTGGGGAGAATGAACACTGTTTCCACTAAATGTAGGTATACTTTTTTGAAAGATGGATAATCATGAGTTGTTAAAAACAAACAAACAACAAAAAAAAACCTGCTGCCAGTCTATATGTGAGGAAGCAGCTGACAAAATTTAATCTGGAAGAGTTCCACTTTTCACTTCCTCCCTGTCTCCCTCTCAGCCTCCCTCTCTCCCTGTCTCCCTCCTCTAGTCCTCCCTTCCTCCCTGTCTCCTTCCCTCCTTCCTCTCTCTCTCTCTTCCCTCAACTTTGTCTTATTCTTTGTTTTTGCTCTTCGGTGTCTTTAACTCCCTCGGAAGGGACAGGGGAAAACAGCCACACCAGCCTCTTGGGCTTTCTGGGTCTGGAAATCCTCCTTTCCATGTTCTGAGCAATCTAGTCCTGAGATTGTTCTAACATGTTAGAGCTGACAGCAATAAAAGGTAAAAAGAGCCACTTTGGGGTCTGACGGACGTGGATTCAGATTCCAGGTCTGTCAACCAATTCAGCATTTCTTGGCCTCGGTGAGTCATCTGCAAAATGGGCACAATAATCATATTTATCTTTCAGGGTAGAAGAGAGAATGACAACCTTGTCAGTCGGGAAAACGGCAGCTTTGGAGACAGTCTCCTTTGAATCCTAGAGCTGCCTCCTTTTGGCTGTGTGACTTTCACAAGAAACTCGCATCACTGTCTTCATTTCCTCAAGAGCAAAATCATCATGCATATTAAGCACTTCAGACTGTGCCTGAAAACGTAAATGCTGAGTCGTGGGTACCCACTGTGATCATATTGATACGTGGAAAAAAGACTAGAAGGACAATTCCAACACTTTGCTGGTATTATGGGTAAGTTTTGCTTAATTTCTTTTAAAATAGTGTACACCATGAATAAATACAATTTTTATCTGTCAATTAAAAAAAGATGTGAATTAAAAAATTTTCCCCAAATTTTCTATAGCGGGTAAGCTTTATTTTGAAATATCAGGAAACATGTTATACAATAACAACGACAATAGTTTTGTCTGCATGTTCACCCCACAAAGCTTACCCGAGTCCCTCCTCACTTCTAAAACCTTTGCTTATTATTAATGAAACAATAGAATAAATGAATAATTAACAGAAAAAGCAACAGATGCAAATCTACTTTGTTTTCTAACTTAAGAAAGATTAAGTTAGGCACATTGATATGCTGCAAAATATTAGACTGAAAGTTCAACAGAATGTTTATAATACCTGGGTGGCCATACTGCATCAGAAGCAAGTTGGGCTGGGTAAACGAAGACATTTCTGCTAAGAAAAAAAAAAAAAAGGCTTCTATGTGAAGTGTGCCGGTTTAATTGACCTTCCCTTAATTCTGATCACTATTCAAATCTGCCAGAAACATCAGCAGACTCTTTCCAGAGCTATTCACTGTGTAAATGGGAAGTTATTTCTGTCTAAAAATATGCAAAATACATTAGAAGGTAATTGCAAGACATTCAGGATTTGAGAAACTTACTTTGATGACTTTTAATGGCAAAATATACTATCTTCCATTGGGCATGAGTTTATTTTGTTAGTAATGCTAATTGTTCAAACAGCCCTAAATGGCTTAAAAAACCTGGCAAACACTTGTCTAATACCTCTAAGCAGATGTACAAATTTCTAATTAAATCTAAATTTATTCTTGATCTCTAACTTCCTTCAGAGAAAGACACGGAGCTTAGCGCACTTTGACTTTGTCGTGAACTCCTCCACTCCAGCCTCCTGCTTCTCCCTGTGTTCAGAGTTGAGCTTCAAAAACTCTTCGTGGTGCAGAATCTATTTTATTACTATTAAAAAATTTCCCAGTCAGATTTGGAATAGCACTGATTCAGAACTTTTGCTTCGTCATTTTTAAAACTTGCAAAATGTAGTCTTTTCATTTGTTTCTTCTTTTTAAAAATTTACCACAAAAATTAGTCAGTAGTTAGATTTATCAACTTTTTATTTTAATCGATGTCCTAGTTGCTGTTATTTCTTACATTTTCCTCCTTTCTTCTGGGTTTGCTTTACCTCTTGCTGAAGTACATTTTTTGGTGGTTTTTTCCCCCTCCAGGGAAGGTTCTGTGGTTAGTGAATTTTTAGTCTTTATAAGCCTGAAAATTCTTTCTTCCACTTTTGCTGTTGAGTGATTGTTTGGATGGGTACAGAATTGTAGGTTGATAATGTCTTTCCTTCAACATTCAGATCGAGTTGCTTCACTGTGCACTGTGCATTGATATCTGATTTGAGATCTGCTATCACTTTAATTGCATACAATCTGAGTTTTCTTTCCAGTAAATGTTAAAGATCTTCTGTTTATTCTTGATGTTCTTTATTTTTGCTGCTGTGTATCTATCTAGGTGTGGATTTATTTTTATTGAGCATTGAGTGTTAGTTTTCTACCTGAAGACTGTCAACCTTCAATTCTGAGAAATTCTCAGCTATTTTCCCTTTGAATAATGGTTTTTCTGCCATTGTGTCTCTTTTTCCTTTTGGAGTGCTCAAACTTATAACTCTATTTTTCACATTTCTTTTGTGTTTTGTATTTATTATCATTTTGTTTTTCTCTGCTGTATTTTTGATAAATTCCTCATGATAATTTTCTAATTCATTAATATTCTCTTCATCTGTATCGATTTAGAGTTTACTTTGTCTACTGAGTTTTTATTTTAGTGACTATTTTTAAAATTTCCCGCTTTCTCATTTATCTCTTTTCACATTGATGCATTCATGAGTCATACTTGCCTATTTTTATTTTACAATTTCTTGTTCATTATGGCAAATTGAGTGGTGTATGAATGGTCCAAATTCTTCACCCTTTCCTGAAGCATCTCTCTTTGCCAGACCTGCAGTTCTCTCTAAAGAGGCAGCATCTACTTCCCTATGCCTTCAATCTGGGTTGACACTGTGACTTGATTTGGCTAAAAGAATGCAGTGAAATTGACAGTGGACCAGTTTTTAATTGAATCTTCATGAGGTGTAGACATATGACCAGATGAAGACCAGCCACACAGGTCACCCAGATATGTGAGCAATAAATGCTTATTTTTATGCCACTAAGGCTTTTCATGTTTGTATTATTGTTGTTGTTTATGCAGCATTATTGTGGCAATAGGTAACTAATCATGCTCTTTTCTCAGATCTTATTCCTTCCTATAATTCCCTGAATCTTTTTTTTGAGTTAGAATCTCACTCCATTGCCCAGGCTGGAGTGCAGTGGCACACTCAAGGCTACCCCACCATCAACCTGCTGGGCTCTGGCGATCCTTCCTCCTCAGCCTTCTAACTAACTGGAACTACAGGCACACACTATCACACCTGGCTACTTTTGATTTATTATAGAGACGAGATCTCGTGAAGTTGCTGGGGCTCCTCTCAAACCTGCGGGCCTCAGGCAATCCTCTAGCCTCGGCCTCTCAAAGTGCTGGGATTACAGGCTGAGTCATTGAGCCCAGCCTAATATCCTGGATCTTATGCATAGGTGTTTAAAAATCATTTTGAAATTTATTTTGAAGTTATTCATTAGGAGTAATAGTACCCTTCATTGCTCATTTTGTTCTATGTATCGGTCAGGTCACATATTTTGGAATTTTGTTTGTAGGTTCCTCTTGAGAATGCTTCTTGATTTGTCTTAATTCACTTCTTCTGTCTTTCCATTGGCCTTGATCCAGATCTTCTACCAGGGTGCCTACTCCTTGCTTATACTAGGGGTATTGAAGATATAGCCACTGACCCAGAAAGTGACTTTGCCCAGTTCTTTCCTGGTGTTTTCTCTACTTCTTTCCATCTTCACAGATATGATGCTCCCTAAATCAATGAGTTTTCAATGGACCCTGTTTGTGATTGGAGGCACCAAACCTCAGCTTCTGAACATGGCTTTACTTCTCTTCTACCCATGGGTGCTTGCAGGCCTGTTACTGCACAGGAGCCTGGACTCTCAATTGCCTCTGAATATTTCTGGATGGGAAACTTGCTCTGGATCCATTCATTTCTGTGTGACTTTTCCTCTTCTTTTCTTCCTTTATTTATTTATTTTGGAAGAGGGCATGTAGATGTTCATTTTATATTTGACCTTGGCTAGACTTTTCTAAAATACATTTAAATATGTTTTGGTTGTTGCTTTCACTTAGAGGTAGAGTAGACACACTTTTCCTTCCACAAAGTATAACTAACAACTTTAGTCATTATCTAGTAAACAGATATAAGAATGATGAAGAGAAGAAAGCAGAAGGCCAGGGATGTTGGGACCCAAGAAATGACATAATGTGCATTCTCTGGGTTCTCTTTTTGCCTCATATATCCCAGTCTTGGTGCTGAAGAGGCTGATGACCCAGAAATGCAAGGTGGCATAGACAAATAGCTTTCTTACCAGAGAACCAGAAGAGGAGTAGGCTAACAAAACAGAAGACTTTTGGAATAACTGTGCTTTCCAGCAAAACATGTCATAAAAGACAGAAACCTACAGATTCAAGAAGTCAAGTGAACCCCAAACAAAATAAACCCAATTAAATTCACACCAAGATATAGCATCATCAAATTTCTGAAAACTAAAGGCAAAGAAATAATCTTGAAAACAACTATAAAGAAGCAGCACCTTACCTAGAAGAAAAAAATATTATGACCTTGGAATTTTAAAATGAGAACCCATGAAATGTTTTTCAAGTGCTAAAAAAAATAACTGTCAACCCAGAATCTTATATCCAGGGAAAATATCTTTCATAAATGAAGAGGAAATCAAGACAGTCTCAGATAAAGGAAAATTAAAATAATTTATCTCTAGCAGACCTACTATAAAGGAATGTCTAAAGGAAGTTCTATAATATGGAAGGAAATGATAAAAGAAGAAATCTTGGAACATCAGAAAGGAAGGAAGAACAAGGTAAGCAAAAATATGGGTAAATAAAATAGACTTTATTTTTTCTCTTGACTTTTCTAAACTTGTTTGACAGTTGAAACAAAAACTAGAACACTGATAAGGGTTTAAGTGTAATGAGAGGGCATATTTAAGATAATTATATTATAAGCAAAGGGATGTAAAAGGAGGTAAGGTTTTTATACTTTATTTGAACTGCTAAAATGATGAAATAAGTAGATAGTGATAACTAAAAGTCATTATAGATAAATTTGGAATCAAATTCTAAAAAATGTTCAAGTAATCCACAGAAAGGCATGGAAGAAAACAAACAAACAAACAAACAACATAGGGAACAATCGGAAAAAAAATCAGACATAAGACCTAACAATTTCAATGATTACACTAAATGTAAATTGTTTGAATACACCAATTAAAAGATAGAGATTTACAGGCAGAGTGAATTAAAAGGCATGGCATAACTGTAAAATGTCAGCAAGAAATTTACTTCTTTTTTAACAATATAACAGTTAAAAGACTAGAAGAAGATATGTCATGGAAACATTAATCAAAGGGAGCAGCTGTGGCTATATTAGTGTGCAATAAAGTAAACTTTCAGAGCAAAGAAAATCACCAAGGACAGAGATGGACATTATATAATGATAAAGGGTCAAGCCACTAAGATCACATAGGAGTTATAAATGTACCAAACTGTTGAACTGCAAAATATGTGAAACAAATGCTGATAGAACTGAAAGGAAGAAGAGACAAATTCATAGTTATAGTTGGAGATTTCAATATCACTATCTCTATAATTTATAGAACAACTAGACAACAAATCAGAAAGCATATTGAAGAACTCAGCAAATGCTATCAAACAACAAAATCTAGTCAATATTTATAAAACACTTCACCCAACAACAGCAGAAAACATTATTTTCCAGTGCTTGTGGAATTTATACCAAAATAAACCTTATCCTGGACCATAAAACAAACACGAACAAATTTAAAGGAACTTTAATAAGTATGTTCTCTGACCACAGTGGAATCAAATTAGAAATCAGTAACATTAAGATAATAGAAAAATATTCAAACACTTAGAAGCTAAACAACATACTTGTAAGTGGGGATAAAATCTCCAGGGGAATTACAAAATTCATTGACTTGAACGAAAATGAACACAACATACCAAAATTTGTTAAACATAGTTAAAGCATGCTGAAAGGGAAATTCTGTAACACCAAATGCATACATTTGGTGAAACATCAAATCAATAACATAAGTTCCCCCTTCAAAAATCTAGGAAAAAAGTAAAATAAATCCAAAGCAAGTAGGAGGAATGAAATATTAAGTTTAAGAGCAGGAATTAGTAAAATTATATACAGAAAAATGATAGAGAAAAAAAGAGTGAAACAAAAAGCTGTTTTCTTTTTCTTTCTTTTTTCTTTTTTTGCACAGATCAATCAAATTGACAAATCTCTAGCAAGGATGACAAAAAGAAAAAGAAGATAAAATAAAAATTACTGATATCAAGGATGAAAATAGAATTTTACAAAGCCCACAGACATGAAACAGATAATAAGGAATTCTACAAACAATTATACACCCATAAATTTGGCAACTTAGAGGAAGTTAACTAATTCCTTGAAAACACAAACTACTACCACACACCCAACATGAAATGGATAATTTGAATAGCTCTATAACTATTAAGGAAATCTAATTCATCATTTAAAAATTCCTATAAGCAAAATCTCCAGGCCCAGGTAGTTTCACTGGAGATTTCCACCAAATGTTTAACAACCTATGCTAGAAAATAAAAAAGAAAGGGAGTAGTTTCCAATATCTTAGGAAGCTAGTATATTGTCTTGATGCCAGAAGTAGACAGTCCAGAAAAGAAAACTACAAACATGTATTTCTCATGAACATAGATGCAATAATTCTTAACAAAATATTAGCAAAACAATTCAGCAATGTATGAAAAATTATACACTCTGACCAAGTAGAGTGTATAATATTTTAATTTCAGGATATAAGTTGGCTCAATATTCAAAAATCAAGCAATGTGATCCATCATTTGAACAGGCTAAATAAGAAATGACATACTTATGTTAATCATACAGAAAAAGCATTGGACAAAATTCAACACCATTCATGTTTAAAAATTTTTCAGAAAAATAGGAATAAATGGCAATTTTCTCAATGTGACAAAGAACATCTACAAAATTCCTACAGTTAATATTATATTCAATGATGAATTACTGAATGGTTTTCTCCTAGGACTAAAAGAAAAACAAGGATGTTTGTTCTAAACACACTCATGCAACACTGTGCTGGAAACTTAAGCCAGTGTGATAAGACAGGAAAATAAAATAAAAGGTATATACATCAGAACAGGGGAAATATAATTCTTCCTACACAGAAAATATGATAGTTGTATAGAAAATTCTAAATAAACTATCAGAAAACTTGTTAATGAAGCAAGTGTTGCAATATACAAAAGAAGCATATAATAGTTTCTGCATTTTGACAATGAACACATTGAAACAGATATTAAAAATACCATATCCAATCACCTCCCCAAATGAAATACTTAAGTGTAAATCTAACAGGCACATATGTAAAATGCTGATGAAAAAATCAGAATATCTAAATAAGAGTCCTATGAGTTAATGAATTAAAAGAGTCAGCACTGTCAGTCTTCCCGAATAAATAGAATGGTTTAATACAATTCCTTTCAAAATCCTAGCAAGAATTTTGTAGCTATAGCAAGATTATTCTAAAATTAATATTGAAATACAAAGAAATTAGAATAGGTTAAACAATTTTTTAAAAGGAGAATAAAATAGGAGGAATCAGAGTATCCAATTTCAAAACTTTTTATATAACTAATGGTTATCAAGACTGTATGATATTGGTAGAGGGCTAGATAAATGCAACAGAATAAGTAATCCAGAAATAGACACAAATGCAAACAACAGATTTTTTTTTTAAAGGTGTAAAAGCAATTCAATGGAGGAAAGAATGCTTTGTAAATAAATGGTACTGGAACAGTTTGATATCCATATGCCAAAAACAAAAACAAAAACAACAAAAACAAAAACACCACACACACACAAACCCAAAAAACTTAAACTGAAACCTCATAGCCGATACAAAAATTGAGGCAAAATTGATCGAGGATTTAAATGTAGAATATAAAACTATAAAAATTTTAGAGAAAACATAGGAAAAAATATTTGCAACCTAAAACCATCTGAAGAGTTTTAGATCTAGGTCAAAAGTACCATCCATAAAAGGAAAATCTGATAAAATGGACTTCATAAAAATGAAAACATCTGCTCTATGACCCCATCAAGAGAATGAAAAGACAATTTCAGAAATTGAGAATATACTTGCAAACCACATATCTGGAAATGACTAGTATCCAGAATATACAAAGAACTTTCCAAACTCAACAGTAAAAGAGCAACTCAATTACAAAATGAACACAACACATAAAAGGACATCTCACCTAAAAGGACATATAGGAGACAGATAAGCACATAAAAACATATCCAACATCATTATCCATTAGGGAAATGCAAATTAAAACCACAGCGAGTTATTATACATCTATCAGCATGGCTAAAATAAAAAATAATGACATCAAATACTAGTGAAGAGGAGGATAAACTGGATTACTCAAATTTTGCTGGTGATGTAAAATGAAACAGTCGCTTTGAAAAACAATCTGACAGTTTCATAGTGCACTACAGCCTTGAACTCCTGAACTCAAGGGATCCTCCTGTCCCAGGCTCCTTAATGGCTGGTATTATAGGTGCATACCTCTGTGCCCTGCTTAAACGTGAAAACTTCTACAGGATGAAGGAATCAGTTTCTTTTGAATAAAGTCCATGGATAAACGGATGGAGGGACAGAAAAAAGGAAGGAAGGAAGGGTGGGAAGGAAGAAAATAAAAAAGGAAGGAAGAAATTTATAGATCAAAAACATTTAAGAGACATTTTAAACAACTATACTTTTAAAAGGATCTTTAGAGATATGTCAAAATATTAATGGATGAAATGATATGATGTCTGGGAAGAGAGAAGGTAGATGGGGTAGAGATAAAACAAAATTGTTCACGAGTTATAATTGTAGAAGATGTGTGGTGGGGATATGCTTTTAAAAGAAATGTTATTATATTTTTGTGTGTATTTAAATTTTTTCACATTGAAAAAGCGTGTGTACACACACACACACACACACACACACACACACACACACACACACAGGCATTTATCCCGGGAAAAATAAAAACATATGCTCACAAAAAAATCCTATAGATGAATGTTTACAGCAGCTTTATTTGTAGTAGCCCCCAAAGTAGAAACAACCCAGATGTCCTTCGATAGTGAATGGTTAAGCAAACCATGGTACATTCAAGTCTTGGAACACCACTCAACAATCAGAAGGGACAGATCGTCAATGTATGCAGTGACTCGAATGGGTCTTCAGGGACTTACGCTATGTGAAAAGGGTCACATGCTGTGTGATTTCATTCATTTAATATTGTTGAAATGACAACATTGTAGAAATAGGGAACAGATGAGTGGTTTGTAGGGCATAAGGGAGCCGAAGGGATGATGAAAGGTGTCAGGAGGGGTCCTGTGGGGATGGAAGTGTTCTGTGTCTTGGTTGTATCTGTGTCAATGTCCTGGGGGTGGTATTGTGCTGCAGTTTTGTAGGATATTTCCACGAAAGGACCGGGTAGCGGGTACATGGGATCTCTTTGCATTATTTCTCACAGCTGAATGTGAATCTAAAAAGTTTAAAGATATTCACTCTATACTGCTGGGTTTAGAGAAGAATGAAGAGACCCTAGTGTGAACTTAACAATGCCATTTGACTAGAAGCAAACAAATATATTGGTAAAAACATGGTAGTACATCAACTGATTGCCTTGAAAAGGTGTATTACATAGGTACCAACCTACCAGGAATAGCGGGAAAAT
Organism: Carlito syrichta; assembly: GCF_000164805.1. NCBI lineage: Eukaryota > Metazoa > Chordata > Mammalia > Primates > Tarsiidae > Carlito > Carlito syrichta. The sequence goes on from NW_007260311.1 coordinate 1,741,836, forward strand.
GCATGGCTTCTAAGTGAATATCTGCTGAATTATCTGCTCTCTGCTAAATGAATTCTAGGAAACAGTTATGGAACACAAATGTACCAAAGTCTGAAAATGTTACTTCATTAACCCTTACTTACAGTCATTCCTGTGTAATAGGTAAAAGTTGTGACATAAAACAGGAAATTAAAAAAAAAAGAAAAGAGTAAACCCATATAATGGTTTTCCTTTACAGAACCTAGGCTGTTTGAGGGTGGGATTTCACTCTGCAAATAATGTGCTAAGTTCTCTCGATAAATGCCTTTTACACAGGACAACAATTTTCGGGTTTCTCCCTGTGAATCTCAGCACACCAATAAAATCATCCCTGTTTCTTTTCCTATAATTTTTACTTTTAATGCAAAGTATATTTTATGAAGAATACAAGAAGGAAGTAAAACAGATTGAAATCGGTTTCACTTTAATTTCAGTGCCCAGCCTCTATCTCTCTCCAGCTAAATTTCCCATCACAATGTGAGTTTAAATATTCTAATCAATTTGGTTTAGAAACTCCTATGGTTCCCTGAGCCATGTGCAGGAAAACCTTCTCCAGTTTTTTTCTTTCTTCTCCTTCTCCTTGTTTTTTTTCACCTTTCCCCCCTTTATCTTCCTCTTCCTCTCCTCCTCCCCTCCCTCCTCTCCCCCCTCCTCCTCTTTTTCTTTTTCCTGGTAGACGGAGATTTCTTTGTGCTTGGGGTGACTGATTGAATTTTACCTGCGCTAAATTATAGTTGCACATTCTGGTAATTGCAGAGGGCCACACAGAGAAACAAAGCATTGACTGCTGTTGTACTGGAATTTCCCAGATGTATAATTTCAAATTGATATGAAAAAAAGCCTTGCAATGCATTAATAATAGCATAAAATGTAACTCAGTTGGCCAAGGGTGAGCGGAGGCTTTATTTTCTTAGCTACAAAGCAAGCTATAGACCTCAGGTGACTAGCATTTATTGTTAGAATGGGTTTTCTATTGCATACCTTCTGAAACACAGAATAAGAAAAGATTTATGCTGAACCTGCGCTCATTCAGCGCTCTGCACCACACACCCAGAGAGCACATGTAAAATGTTAAAGCGCCGGGTTGCTGTTATTTTTTCCCTTTTTACTCAGTTGTTCAAAAAGCAGAGGTTTTTCTGTAATTCAAAAGCACCCATCCACATCTTGAGGAAGGAGCGGGTCACCCAGGCTATTTCTTCTATATGGTGTCATTATTCTCTACTAGCGTCTGACAAATACCACTCTTGTGACGTCAATAAGAAAAAAAAAAAACAAAGAAAAGAAGAAGAAAGAAAGACAATCTGAGGGAAGCCATATAGTTTTCTTAATATCTGAAGGCACTGGGTCTTAATTTTCTTTTAGAACTTTGGGTATGTAGACAAGTGTTTTGTGCCTGGCCGTGTATTTTGCGTACAGGGCACAGGGATGATTACATTGTGTGTAATTGTGCACTACACCTCAATTCAAAGGGTGCTTTAAATGTGACCAGAAAATGTACTTCTGTGTCACACACTGCTTGGCCCTCCAGGCGGAAGTCACCTGAGAGTTTCAGTAGAATGAGCTGTCAGCTGGATCCAACAATGGGCTAAAATAACAGTATTAGGTGGTATTTCACAGATCTCACTTCTTTGGCTTTTCTCAACAACTAGGAAGTGGCTTTATTTTTCCAATTTTGTGGTGGGTGAACTTGAGGCGCAAAGAGGATGAAATTCTAAGAAGGTGCAGAGGCTGGAGGAAAAACTGGGTGTGTCTGACTACTGAGACAGGGTCCCCCTCTCTTCATGGGGGCTGGCATCTCGATGGCTCCATCCAATGGTCAGGTCAGCTCTGTGATTTGCTTCCATTGTGGAGGTGCTGGGGGGGACATTGCACACCACTCCTCGCCATGGCAACAGTGTATCCTGGCCTTAGGACTCCTCCCCACGTTGGTTACCCTGCCTTCAGATGGGGCGTGCAAGGAGGCAACAGGAGACCACAAGGGCACCTCTCTGCACTTTGGGGCACCTTTTTCTCCCATGGTTTGCACATACTCAGGACTCCTTGGGACAGACCCCACAGAACCCTCAGTAAAGGAGGGGCTCAGTGTTCTTCCTGTCTCCAAGAAAAGATGGTGTGGGTGTTTATTTGTAGCAAGTTTCACATCCTTGAGGATGGCACTGACTTTATCTTGGGGGTGAAATGCGGTAACAGATGCCTGGGGAGGGGGCGTTCTGACACCACGGAGCAGCCTGGTGGTGTGGTGTTGTGTGAGGGTGGGAGGGTGTTCTACTTCCTCCTGACTGTGTTACCTTGGCTGGGGTGGGGACAGACAGCCACCTCCCAGAGCTCCTTGAAGACTGGTCTGTGGCAGCCTCTTCTGAGGGGTCTCCCTCACTGACTGGAGCAGTGTTATCTGCTCAACACCCTCTCTAGTGACTTTGTTTTACTAATTTCTCTTCCCCAGCATCCATCTGAACTTGAACTCTCTTGGGGCCCAGGGCAAAGACCACGTCTCTGCTGAATCCCACAACAGAGGAGATTCTGGCAGATGGCTGACACCCCACAGATAATGGAGAGAATGAACAGAATCCTTGGTAACCCTACAAACACACCTGCTGGCATTGTTCTTATCTCCTTAGCCTTTCTAACTCTTGGTTTTTCTTGCTTAGATTCTCCCTTACAGAGCTGTTTGAGGGATTAAATGCCAAATATGGAACCATTAGTAGTTTAGCAAGTGCTCCTTAAGTTATTAACTCCTGCCACACCTGAGCTGTACAAGTGGTGCCACGGGGCCACTGTTTTACCTCAAGGTGGGACCAGTTGTACTCCAGGACTATTGGGAAGGCGCTTGGTATCTCCCACTTCGAAATCAGGAAGGCAGGACCTCCATGAACTTCCTGAAGGATCCCTCTTCATGAACTCTTCCCAATCCTGCTCAAAGAGCAAAACAAATTGTGTAATGTCACCCATGTTTTTCTGATCACACAGATTAATAGAGCAACAATGAACCTATTCTACTAAAGGATAGACCAGCTGCTCTCAAAAACGGTCCAAGGACCTCTGGGGGTCCCCAAGGGAATTTAAAAGGATGTGTGAAATCAAAATTTTCTTAATAATGATATTGGGATGTCCGCTCTTTCTCTCACAAGTGTATTCTAGAGGTGACGTGACATATGATATTGCAACAGACCAGATGCAGAAAGAGATGCGAGAATCCAGCTGTTTTTTATTAAGCCAGACTTTTAAAAGATTTGCAAAAATGTAAAACAATGTCACTCCTCTCACTACTTTGTTTTATTTTGGAAAAAAATAGTTATTTTTCATAAAAAAAAGCATGGTAATGTGTAATGATTCGGGGTTCTCCATACTAAGATGTAAAAGGGTGCTGAGACCAAGTTCAAGACCCACAGTTGTAGAAGATTCTAGAATTCCTTGATTACCAGGTATTTACAAGTTGCCTCCGCTCTCACTCCCTCTTGCTGAGATAATGTCTCTGTCATTATTCACTGCGGATGCTCCTGATTCCAAAGTCACCAAAGCCAAGGGAGTGGAGGCGCTCTCCAGGGCCACCCCACCTCTACTGTCCCTGTCAACACGCCTTCCTGTCCCCAGGAGCCCCGTCCTCCCGGGACACTGTAGCTGTGTCCTCGGGTGGCTGCCAGGATCCACACTGTAGTCAGGATGACAATTCTGGTGAGCATCTTCCAGGAGGAGTTGCTGGTGGGCTACTTTCCAGCCAGCTCCCTGCTGCCCCCTGCAGAGGGTCCACCCACAGTGCACGTCCCCAGGGTGGTCTGCAGCCTTGTATGGAGGATTTGGGGAGGGGCTTCAGAGAGGGGCTATAGGGAGGAGCTCCCTGGCGGGGCTTGCAAGCTCTTTGGGATTCTCCTTCTCTCATCTGATGCTGCTGACTGGGGCCACATGGCCACATTCCCTCTCTGGTTCTTTCCAAGAGGCTCCTGCGTGGATTCCTGGTGGATTCTTTCCTGGGATCCCGCCAGCTCCCGAGATACCCACCACTCCTGGGTGAGGAGGGCATGATGGGGACGGCTCCCTTTGTGAACGCTGGCTGTGTGTGTTCATGTGCGTTGTGTGTGTGCTTGTTTGTGCACTCCTGTGTGTGTGTGTGCTTGTGTGTGATGTGGTTTGTGTGTGTTGTATACTCATGTGTGCATGTTATATATTTGTGTGTGCTTGCATGTTGTGTACTTGTGTTTTGTACTCATGTATGAATATGTGTTGTGTACTTGCGTATGAATGTGTTGTGTACTTGTATGTTTTATGTATTTGTGTGTTTTCATGTGTGCTAATATACTTTTGTAAGTGTGAATGTGTTGTGTGCATGTATATTGCATACTCCTGTGTGAGTGTGTAGCACACTTGTGTGTGCTGTGTGTGTATGTTGTGTAGTTGTATGTGCTCTCAAGCATGTCTGTGTGTGCTGCATACTTTGTGTGCTGCATACTTGTGTGTGTGCATGTTGTATATGTGTGTGTGTTGCATACTTGTGTATGTGTGCATGCATGTGTGTTGTGTACCCATGTGTGTGTATGAGTGCACATGAATGCCCACCTCCCCGTGACTCTATCACACTCTACACTCGCGGTCTTATGGCAGGGAGAGTCTTGCTCTGAAGGCACCAGGGTCTTTGTGGGATGAGCACTGAGTTTGCACGTCAGGATTTCTTGTCACATCCAAGTTGTGACGGGGTGAAGTGTGTACCAGCTGTATGCTTTTTGTGCCATTTTACCCTTCTCTGGGTAACCCTCTTTTCTCAATACCTTTTGAGAAAATGTGCTATCCACCGTGTATATCTACTTAAGGTTTTGTTTTGTATTTTAAACATTTTTAAAATTCTGGAATAAAATGAAAGGTTCTGTTCTCTCAAAAACTGGATTTTGGAACAGGGGCGAGACTTGGGGGCTGAGTGTGCCTCTTTGTCATTTTTCTGTGGTTTGTAGTGAATGACCTCCACACAAATGACTGACAAGAGCTGTACAGTTTTATTATTACCGTCCTTCCCCCAAATAAAAAGGATACAGCATCTGAGAATATCAGTAAAGACCTTTTGTGTGTGTGTGTGGGAGAGGGTCACAAAATACAGATTTCTTTAGGAGACACTCTGCCGACTTGAAGCTCTCAAAACAGAAATGGCCAATTAAAACTTCTCCCCTTCCCCACGGTCCCACGTCTGTGAACTGTCACCCGGAGGAGCGCTTGCCCACCCGAGTCTGGCAGCATGGCGCTTGGCTGACCTGGGAGCCCTTTTCAATCTCTAATTTCTGTGATTCGAAGTCTGAGTTCATTATCTAGGAAAGCACATTAAAAATAATGGCGAGAAAAGCACTTCAGCACCTCTCACAAATTATAACAGTCGGATGCAATTTGGATTAGATAAAATATATATTTATTTCATGGAGCAAACACGCAGACAATAAAATTTTGTTTAACAGTAACCATATTATTCAGTGACTCAGTAATGGAATTCAAAACTTTATTATTGAATATTGCTGTTGAGGTGGTGTAATTGAACTGATGCCATTCCCCAGTTGCCTTTAGAACAGTTCCCTTTACACCTAATCATGTCTTTGAGTGATTCGAGAGGATGCTTGCCAGCGTGGATAGATGTTAGGACACTGGACTGAAGGGAAGATGGGCTCTCCAAGCTGGTCACTCCCCTGGTTGTGCCCTGGAGCTCGGCCACGCCTGGGAATAGGATGGAGACTAGGGTTGCTGGAGTCACCACCTCTGCCGGGGTGGTCCCCAGCAGGAACAGTCGAGCTGGAGGGTGAGACAGCCAGTGTCTGCATCACTCAGGCATACCTCTGGAGACGTCTGGGTGCATCAGCTCCAGACATAGATGAGATTCTTTATATCCTGAATCCTGCCGGCCAAACTTCCGGCTACCTCATATCACGGCAAAGGCTGTATGTCCCTTTCAGAAGGAAAAAAACCGTTCCTGTACTCTCCTTTCTCCTCCAAGTCTTGTCGGCCAGAATTATGCTGTGGGCACAGGCCTAAGCCAGTCACTCAGCGTGGACGATTAAAAGCCACTTCTGGGAGTGAGGATAAGACTCCCACCACGAAAGACAGGCCATGGGTAGGAGAGCGGGCACAGTTCTTCTGTTAGGAAGGGAAAAGAGTGGGAGTATAGTAATGGCCAATGTGTGAGTGACTTAAAGCCTCCCCTGTGGTGTCTAACATGGTACACCAACCAGGGTCCAGTGTGCTGCTGGGAAGACAAGATAACCCTGCAGATCGGAGCCAGGTTAACCTAACATGGGGCTGCAGACAGACCAAGGCAGGCAGAGACAGGCTGACTGAGAATCCAGACAGTGAAGAGTTCCTGTGAAGAAGCCAGAAGAGGCTATGTTCCACTTTCGGTTTCAAGATCATTACCTTCACAGGGTTGTGGTGCTGTGGGATCCATGTTTTCTTGGGAGGTCCTTGGTCTTGCTCTGTGGAGGTCAGAACTCAAGGTAGCCCTATCCCCCCTCACCATGCGTGTCTGAGGGGTAGCTACTAGTGAGCATCTGGTGCTCCTGGGCAGTAAGGCCTCAGAAGAGGAAAAAAAAAACAATAAACAACAGCGCTGTGGTTATTAAAAACCTCTCTATGTGGGACACTCGAGCCAGGGTACAATGAAAGCCCGTCTGCTACTTCTGCTGGGGTCTTTGTGCTTCAAGTCTGGGGGAAGCAGCATGGATAGATGGTGTTTTGTAGCTCTTTGGATACCTTTTCTTGAGTGCACCAAAATTCTTGAAGCGCCTAGATCTTGTCTGTCCCTGCTCTTCCAATCAGCCTTCATTTCTTGGTAATTTATAAACTGTGTAACTTGCATGAGGCTCCCCTGAGCGCAGCATTTTACTGTAAACACTCTGACATTTGGCCAAAACATGTAGGTGGCCCATGACCGTCGGCAACAGTGACGGTCCCTGGAATGTCATAACCAATGTGGCTTCTGTCAGTGGTTAAAACACAAATATACAGATTTTGTACTTTTTTGCCCAGTGACGTGATAATGAAAACTTCTATTTCGAAAGGTTTGAAAAGCGTAGTGAGCTGAGCCTACAGGCACTTGTTAAATGTGATGTTGTTGGTTAGAGGAATTCTATAGTGAATATGGTCGAGTCCCTTCCCACGTGGTGGGTACTGAAAGGCAAAGTAGGCCAGGCTCGGTGGCTCAGCCTGTAATCCTGCGCTTTGGGAGGCCGAGGTGAGTGGATTGCCTGAACCCGTGGGTTCGAGACCCGCCTGGGCAACTTGACGAGACCTCATCTCTACAATAAATACAATAAATCAAAAATCAGCCGGGCGTGGTAGCATGTGCCTATAATTCCAGCTACTTGGAAGGCTGAGGCGGAAGGATCTCTGGAGCTCAGCGGGTCGAGGCTGCGGTGGCTGGGAGCGACCACTGCACTCCAGTCTGGGCTTCAGAGTGAAACTCCAACACACAAAAAAAAGAAAGGCAAAGTAGTTGAGGCTTTGTTTCATCTTTTTACTACAAAAAGTTGTATTTCCTCTACTGACTATCTCTTTCAGAAGGGAGAAAACAAAGAGGAAGGGGAAAAACATTATGAAGGTTAATGCCGAAACCTCTTTGTCAGGTAAATTTGTTAAATCTTTAAATAAAACAATTCTGAAGTGGAGGGGGAAGGGCTGTTTATCTGGGACTATAACTGAGCAGATCCATTGAACTGGGCTTTAATAATTAGCAAAAGAAGACAGGTCTGTGATGAGATGTCCCAAACATACAGATTAATTACATTGAGCACATAAATTCTCGTAGGAATCGTTTCTGTTTCCAGACATGGGACGTTACTCTTTATGATTTTTATGATGCAGAACTCCCAGGACTATAACAGACAATCTGAGCCTTCACCAGGAAGCAGCCTCGAGGACTCCCCCTCCCCCTGCAGGAGGCCTGTACCCATCCCTGCATGCAGAGTGTGCTTCCATCCCTCCCCACTTTAAAATAGTCTAGTCTTTTCCTTCTTCCCAAACAGGGCTGAGGGAAGATGGGGAATCTCCATGGAACAGGAACAAGAGAGGCAGACAGACTCCCAAGTCCATAAAAAAGGTAACAGCCTCCCTTCAATAATTATGTATCTATAAAAATAATAAAGAAGACACAGGGCCACAATTTTATGACATTTATGCTAATGGGCTGCTGAACATGCGCTGGAAGAGGTGGACCTCTCTGCTTGAAGGCAAGAGCCTGTCTGTTCCACTCAGCACAGCCCTGTGGAGGCAGGTGTTTTGGGGTCTGTAGACAACCTGGGCCACTGTGCCCTGTGTCCCTTGGTCTCTTCCTTCCACATCTGCCCACATCTGTGTTGAGGTCTTCAGGCTTTGTGAATTTCCTGACGACTGCAGTAACATCGCTAAATTGACTTTTCCAACAGTAAATGGCTGCAGATATGTCCGTCATAAACTTTCCAGGGCTCTTGATCTTCAGCGGAAGTGAGAAAGTGTTCTTGGGTGGAGATTGCGCTAGAAGAACAAGATGCTATTGGTTACTTGTGGTGGGATCACTCACCATCAGATTTAACTTTCTACACTGAGACCACATTTCTATAGGTTTTTTTGTTTTCTTTTTTCTGAATGTGAAAGGGGAGAGAGCACGAAGCTCCTCTACACATGAGTGTCACAATCTGGCTAATCTTTGTGCCAGCAGAGAGGTCTGTGGGCTTGTCCTGCAGCTTTCCAGTGCGCAGGGGGCCCTTGAGGTAACCAGGCAAGACACAACCTGATCCAAGTGCATGTTTATTCCACAGACATGACCCGATCCAAGTCCATGTTTATTTCACAGCCAATGTCTTCCCAACTGCTAATGAAAGACTCTCCCGGGACTGGCCTAACTGAAACTGGCAGCTCAGTAACATCAAACTTTTGGCCTTAATTCTATTTAAATCCGTATTCTTGTAGGGTTTGTGGTCACATTTGGAACCTAATCCAACTCTTTAAAAATGCCTCCCAACACCTGCTTAAATAGTCGGAAATGATAACGCTGACAACGTTGGCTAGTCATTTTCTTTCTGTCTGTATGTGCAATTTTCTACACACTGGCCCAGGCTGTCTTTTGTGAGTACTCTGGCAGCAGTCTCATGGGAGACAGCTACCTCACCCTCCAAGTGACCCCCGCTTGGAGCCTTGCCGGTCACTTGCTGAGCCTCTTTTAAGATCTGAGCTGACTTGGCCATGGACAACTGCAGTACTTTGACAACAAAACCATCCCCCAGAACACTACTGATTTAATAAGCGAAGGTTTACAAATAAAAAATGGAAATGCTTTCCCAAAGGAAGCCATGCTTGACGGTCCTCTGGGCTCCGAGCGGGATTCAGAGGGATGTCTCCTGGGGCCACCACCATGTCTAGCTGCGATCCGCCATGATGAGGCTTTGCAGCCTCGTAAGCCGGGAGGATGGACAGCAGGGGAAACACGCGATCAGAACTTTTGATACCGGAGCACTGGATCCCTGGTTGTATCATGATATACATATTCATAACCTGGCAGTCTAGAAGTCTGGGTAGGCATAAGGGCCTGATGAGAAAAAAAAAAAGTTGATTTATGATGATCTCAAAAACATGGTCTCCAAAGATGTATTCTGCAGCTCTGAGACCTTAAGTTTAAGCTCTATTAATTTTACAGAGCTGTCTGGGACTACCCATCTGTTTAAAGGTTAACTGTCTTCACACTTATGAAATGGGTATTTCTGTTTTGGTTCTTACTTTGCACATGTTAATGATTTATAAGATACAAAACGCAAAGCAGTGAAACAGCTTTAAGTCCTTAGTATGAAACACCTCCCTGACCAAATTTTTGACAGACACAAAGTATGATTCAAGTCCTTTGCAGTGACAAGTTGGAAATCCTGCAACTTTACAGTTGCTTTATGAATACAGTGAGAGGAAAATATCAACAATCCAAAATCATGCGTTTGTAGAAAGGAAAATCCATTTGGATATTGGATATTGGATCAGATATTGTGTGCGTGTGGGTGTTGCCAGTTTCTTCTTGAATCGTCTTTCCATACTTTCCATAAATGTTATCCAAATATATGCCTTTTAGTGGTGGGAACAACAGCCGCTAGACATTGCTAAAGGAGAGATAAGGGACACACAACCACCACTGGGTACCAGGGGCAGAGGGAGGAGACTCATGCGAAGCCCAAACCTCACCTGCTCGCAATTTACTTGAGTAGTAAATCCTCCTGTGTACCCCACAACTCTAAAAAAAAGGTGTGTATGCATGACTTTCTGAATATCATTGTGTTCTCATGTGCATTTTAAAAAACATTTCTGAGATTTTATTTACTCATGAAAGAGCACACCATGTTTTTTTTCTCTTGATAGTTTTGCAAGTATGACAACTTGCTTAGTGAATCTGGTTTTGAACGTTGCATGTTGAAAATTCTGTGATCTCAGACAATTGCAATTTATCAGTCACTTGTTTGGCTTCCGATATGTTATAAATAGAATCAGCTCACGGTGGCAATGACCGGTATTTCTTTGGATACAATGCATCGTTGATTGGGTACGATGGCCATCCCAGCACAGAGGGCATGCTGCTTCACGACCCACAATGTGTGCCCCACGTGGTGTGCTGGGTCGGGGCGCACTTGGGTGGAGATGAATCTGCGCTGTTCACCCTCTCCTCTCTGTCTCCCTGTTGGGTTGCTAAGCTTTTGCCAGACACTTGGCCACGGATTAGGGTTACCATGGTTACCTGAGAGTAGCCCCATGGGGTGGACTAAACTCTAGCACTGTGCTCCAATCCAAACTTTTTTGATTGCATAATCCTATCAGAGGGAGATTTTTTTGAGCACTCCCCTCTCTCTCTCTGCATATTTACTGTTTGCTAAAATAGGTATACATATGAATATTTTGAATGCCTTATAACACGTACATAACAGACAAATTGAATGTTTGTATGTGGGTGGAAAAATATTTTTAAGCTATTTATTTTATGTATTAGTTGTAATATTTTTGCTTTCAAGTCATAGAGGTTCGGATTCATGTTCTGGATGCTTTGCTGCAAAATGCCTTGTTAATTCTAATGGCTTTCCACTATCATTAATATCTCAGTGCATACCATGGACTCAAGGTAGAGCCCATCATGAGCAGTGAGGGATGAGTGAAGTTGTCCTTATTTTTGTTTAATGACTGAGTTGAATAGAGAAGGGACATTACTATTTTCCTGTTTCTAGTCTTTGTATTATTAGTGCTGCCTTCACACCTCATATTCTTTGTACAAATCTCTTCTTAAGCCCCCTGCCCATTTTGGAGAGTAAATCTGGTTGAAGCGGAGAAACACCATCTGCAAGTTCACTTAGCTCATCACAGGTATGTGTGATGATTTGCCAACCCGTTCTATGCTTTGGGCCTCCTGTTTCCTGTGGATTATCCTGTGTGTATTTCATTTGGTGGTCACTATTTCAACCAAGGAACCAAGTACACGCAAGGACCATTTAACATGGGCAGAACATTTTCACTGATTGCAGAGCACAATTCCTGGAAGTCCAGTTTGAAAAAAATTCTACCATTTATTTTTAAATTTCTTAAATTACATTTTTTTTGGTAGGGGTCTTGCTATGTTGCTCAGGCTGGTCTTGAACTCCTGGCCTTGAGTAATTCTCCTGCTTTGGCCTCCCGAAAGTGCTGGAACTACAGGCATGAGTCACAGTGCCTGGCCTACACTCCACCCATGACCTTGAGTGAATTGTGTAAACTCTCTGTACCCTAGTTTTCTCATCTATAAAATGTGCATAACGATACTATTCACGTCTTAAGATTTATGAGGATCAAACGAGTTGAAGCATCTAAAACAACGTCTGGTATGTCACGTGTGCTACCAAGGACTAGATGTTACTACCAGCAATATTATTATTACTATCCTTACTATTATTATCTTATTATCAGTCACTATTTTATATTGTACTCGAATCTAAATGACAATGGCAAAATAAGACAGATTATGACATTCGCCATAGATATTTAATTTTAAAAGTCAGGAATTAAGCCAGGTGTGGTGGCTCACGCCTGCAATCCCAGCACTTTGGAAGGCTGAAGTAGGAGGTTTGCTTGAGCCCAGGAGTTCTAGACCAACCTGGGCAACATAGTGAAATCTCATCTCTACAAAAAATAAAAAAAATTTGCTGGTGTGGTGGTGCACTTGTAGTCCCAGCTACTTGGGATGCTGAGATGGAAGGATCTCCTGAACCTAGGAGGCTGAGGCTGCATGAGCTGTGATCGTTATGATCGTGCCACTGCACTCCAGCGTGGGCGACAGAGTGAAACCTTGACTCGAAAAAAAAGTCAGAAATTGGTTAGAATTAACATGGAGACTTTGGACACAAAACATAAATACTTTCCAACTAATTGCACAAGCAAAGTACTCAGTGGTTCCACCCTCTCCCTCCCTTTCTTCCTGAGGCCTTTATCCTTGCTCTTCCATGATACTACCTAGTAAATGTTTCAATTCAGCACAATGAAAAAAGGTCTTCCTTACCTGCCCATGGTAAATATTATTCTCAAAATATAGTTGTATTCCCATGGTTCCTCCTTGATATTCGAACTTTCAATTTTCATCCTGAAAACTCAGTCAGAAGATGCTAATGCTAAAATAAAAATCTCTCTCTTTTTTTTGAATAAAGTAAAAGGTAGGGTAATTTTTGATTAACTGTGCTGACAACAGAAAACGCTATGCTGACTTAACTTGCTAGTTTAACGGCGGCTTAGCGGTGAGCATAGCTGTAGGTATAGTAATTAATAACACACCATCTGAAGATTTCAGACTTCTCTAGACAAGGGAGGCTGATGATTACTTTTGTGTCTATCTCTGTCTTTCTCCCTCTGCTCTGTTCTTTAAAAGTTCCCTTCTGCAAATGTTCTCCAGCTGTTGAGAAATTGTTTTTCATCTGGAGTCGGCAATTGTTTTTAAGAGATTGATTCAAATGCATAAGGAGTCCCAGGGACCAGTATTTGCATTTGCAACGATAATTATTAGGTGCGAAAACTGTGGCTACATGAGGCAAGAATTTCTAATTATTCTCTATTATTTGGGCCCTAACTTTTTTCCAGCTCCCTTGCATCCACACAAGCTGCTAAGTACAGACAGACTAGAAGACACAGCCGTGGCATGTCTGGCCCCAGCAGCCACTGGGCTGATGTCCCCAGGATGCCCCCGAGTTGACCCCAAATTTGTTTTGGTTCATTCAAGATCTTAAGGACAGACATCCACCTCAAAGCACTGCTGAATGGTGACATGACCTCTGATGTCCCTCTGCCGTTTGCATAGCATTTTGTGGAACTGGTTTGAGGGCGGCAAATCCTGTGGTCGCTTCCCAGAGCTGCTTACAAGCAGCCACTTGGCTGAACTGGACGGCAGTTGTCCAGGGGGCTCTGTTTCAATGGTTGGGTCTAGTGGCCCTTCTGCTGACACCATGGCATGGCTAGAGGTCTGTGCGACTTTCTAGCAGGTAAAACCATCATTCAGAAGGGGCAATGTTTGAATATTGGTTGTTTTAGTGACATGACTGTGGCTGTCCATAAGAGTCACATAAGAAATATAAATAGAGTATTAGTATGTCACAGCTATATAAATATTATTCGTATAAATACAAATAAAATGAATATTACATATGAGCATAAAATAAACACAATTTTAAAGAGGTTATGCATCATGAGCTTTTTAAATAGTCATGACAGAGCAGCATGCATAGTTTCCTTTTCTCTTTCTCTTTTTATGTATCTTCTTTGAGAGCTACCCTTTCAAGTTTCAATTGAGCAGAAAGGTGATTCGTGCATATATTCAAGGCAAAGATCTCCCTTGGGAATAACAGATAGACTTGGCTGTGTTTACATGGTCTGGGACAGAGGAGAGAACGTCTCATAGTTTTATTCCATGTGGCCGCAAATAAACAGCCCTGAGAGAGCGTGAATCAATCATGCCAGTCATGAAGACACAAAAGCGAGTCCAGGGACAAGATGTCCCTGGGAGAGATTGACAAACGGGCCTGAAGGAAGCAGGAGAGGCTGTTGGGAGCAGTGCTGAGGCATTGCTGGTTTGACTGCTGGTGTCTGAACCTGCCCCAGTTTGTCTTTTGAATGGAAGGAGCCGGAGTCGGAAGAGAGCAATGGTGAAGAAGATGCTGAGGAGGCCCTGAACTTGGGAAGGCAACTGAGGAGGCTGCGGCCACTGCCCAGCCCTGGCCATCCTCCTGCCCTCCCCTGGGCTCCCTACCTTTCTGCCCTTTGATTTCTGCACTGTACACTCTGCCCATGCCAAGATGGTATTTCCTATTCAGTTGTTTGGGATCTACTTGGGGACCATGTTTCTTTTTCTTCCTCTTTCCCTCCTTCCCCACCCCCTTCCTATTTCTTTTTTAGAGACTAGGTCTCGTTCTGTCACCCAGCTAGAGTACAGTGGCGCACTCACAGCTCACTGCAGCCTTGACCTCCTGGGCTCAGGTGATCCTCCCAGCTCAGCCTCCCAAGTACCTGGGACTACAAGCATGTGCCACCACACCTGGCAAATTTTAAAATTTTTTTTCAGAAGTGAGGTCTCACTCTGTTGCCTGGGCTAGTCTCAAACTCAAGATTCAAGCGATCCATCTTTCTTGATCTCTTGTCATATTTCTTTCGAAATAGTTTGGGGTGAGTGAGGTACAGACAGTGACTGGAGGATCTAAGCTCTCGATATAAGAACCCAAACCCAAAGGCCTTGTCCTTGTTCCCAAGTTCACTGCAGTCTCTACCTTTAAGGTCTGAATATATATTTTGTTTATGTCTCTCCCAGGGAATATTATTTCAGCCCAATGCACCCAATTTGCCACTGTTCCTCCTTGCCCAGAGTGTGCTCTTGCCACAAGGAGGGGCAGAAATGCGCCTGGGAAGGTAACTATGGATGTGTGTGGAGGCTGCAGTCCTCACCTGGCCCAAGCAGTTCTGAGGCTTCCTATGTCAAGAAGATCAATACTGGTACACTCTATTCTAGAAGCCAAAATACAAACCCTCTGTTAATCAAAACTGAACAGGAGCTGCTTATGGGTGGGATCCCCCCAAACCAGAATTTATTCATAAAAAATTGTGTATTTATCTTACATGTTTCAATTTCAGTCACCTTGAAAGTACTCTCCATTTGATGCAATACATCTGTCGAGACACATTTTCCACTGCTCAAAATAGCTTTCGAACTCATTAATTTGATGCCATTCAGTGCTTCTGCTGATTTTGTGTTTCACCTCTTCCGCATCAGCAAAACATTTTTTGGAGGACTTTTTTCATCTGGGTGAACAGAAAATCTCTCGGGGTGAGATAGGGTGAAGAGGGAGGGTGGAGCATGGGGTCATGTCATTTTTGGTCAAAAACTGGTGAACGCTCAGTGCTATGTGGGCAGGTGTGCTCCTAAATCACCCATCATGAATAAGCAAACACATTGAAGGAATCTCCAAAAAAATTCACTGAAGCCGAACACAGACTCTCACAACAATGCTAGCTGGTACACTGATGCCCATGGGTTCCTCGAACACTCACCTAGTGGGGATGCCTGTCTTACAAGGGGCCTACCCTCTGAAAGATAATTGTGTTTTTTGAGGGTCCCCTCCTTGTATGTTTAACCCAAGAAACCATTTTTGCTCATGCATGATGGGATCCTTTTCTTCCTCTTTATGTTCTTGTCTTCATTATCTTATGAACATATTATATTATGTTCTCTTCTTCATTATTTCAGCTCTGTCTTCCACTGTCAAGCATTTAAAATTGTTATCCAGAGATTTTTTTAATAGTGTAAAAATCTCTAATTGTAAAACTGAGAAAAGGTAAAAAGTCATGAAAGTGAAGAGTTGCCAAATAGAAACCGGGCTGACCTGGTTGAGGTAGAGTGTCACTTGAGACTTGGACTTCACAGAGTCTCAGTTGTAAGCTAAACGATTGTTACCAGGAAGACTTATTTCTAGGAAAGAAAAGGTTTCCTCTTCTTCTTTTTTAAAGCAGACACCATATTTTCACTTTCTTTATTTTTTTTTATTTTTATTATTATTTATTTTTGAGTCAGGGTCTTACTCTGTCACTCAGGCTGGAGTGCAGTAGCACGATCACAGCTCACCACAGCCTCTACCTCTTGCTCAGGTGATCCTTCCGTCTCAGCCTCCAGAGTAGCTGGGACTACCGGCGTGTGCCACCACACCTGGCTAGCTTTTTAACTTTTTTTAGAGACAAGGTCTTGCTATGTGGCCCAGATTGGTCTTGAATTCCTGGGCTCAAGTGATCCTCCTGCCTCGGCCTCCCAACGTGCTGGGACTACAGGTGTGAGCCACTGAGTCTCACCAGGTTTCTTCTTTAATTTGGTTCAAGGTCAAGAGTCTCTACTCTTCTCCCTTTGTAAAAAGTATTTGAAGCGCAGGAACTAGAAAGAGGACTGTAGATGTAAGAATAGGAAAAACAAACTGATGACCAAAAGGGCATATTGTTTATACGTTTAAGTGGATATTAGCAAGGGACAGAAATATTACCTTAGTGAGAAAATCAAAACTAAATCCGATCATTCCTTCCTATTGGGGAAAATCACTATTGATTTATTTAATTTAATTTATGTTTTATTTTGGGGGACTGGGTCTTACTCTTTTGTCCAGGCTGAAGTACAGTGGTGTGACCACAGTTCACTGCTGCCTCAGATTCCTGGGTTCAAGCAATTCTCCTGCCTCAGCCTCCTGAGTGGCTGGGAGTACAGGATCACCACCACATCTGAATAATCTATTTAAAAATTTTTTTTATTGTAGAAATAGGGTCTCTCTATGTTGCTCAGGCTGTTCTTGAACTCCTGGCCTCAAATGATCCTCCAGCCTCGGCCTCCCAAAGTGCTGGGATTACAGGCACGAATCACCGGGCCCAGGCATTCAACTGTTTTCATTTCCAAAACGTGTGTGTATGAGGGATGCACTGATAAGGATTTCTAGAAAGATTGCTTATGATTTTCAGAGGGCAGCTCTCTTAGCCAAGTAGTCATTATAAAAGATTTATAATTCAGTCTTCATTTAGGCAGTTTCCACCACATTGCAATTGCTACTGTGATTAGTTCTTACAAAGCCCGGCGAAAGGGAGACTGAGAAACTGAGCCTGAGACAGGTTAGGCGGCTTCTCCAGAATCATCTAACAAATCACAAACATGGATTTGCTTTTTCCTCCCATTTGTCCCTACCTGGCCCCTAGGACAGCGCTACCGGCTGGCGTGTCCTGAATGTACTGAGAAGTCGCATCTGCTTCCTTCCAGCATTCAAATTTCTTATGCAACCCTAAAGATATTTTCATTTGCTTTTAAAATAAGATAACTCAAAAAAAAAAAGATAAATAAAACAAAATAGTCCCAGTTCCCTTTTAAGTTTCTTTGCAAGTAGGAGAGGTGCTAAGATTTTCAAATTCATTTTAACTCAATTCTAGGAAGCATGGAGGAATTTTTTTTTTTAAACCTGAGACTTATTTAGTGGGGGATTTGTACATAGTTGTTCTCAATTTTGAAGAAATATAGGGTGAAATTATTGTTCGTTTTATTACCTCCTTTTTTGTTGTGTTCGTGTTATTAATTTTTTGCAATAAGCACATATAGATTTATAGTAAAGAAAACAAGGGTTTTTTTTAATCAAGTGGAAACAGGCTGCAGTAAATTAACTATGATGGGTAAGGATCTCAACATGCTGAAGTGATTTCTTTTTATAGGACCAGGACCTCTCATGACCCACAGAAATATGTTGGTTGACGAGACTCCAGGCAGGAGGTGGCAGGTTCCATTTCCAACTCTCCTGGAGCTAAGAGACTCAGGCATCAAAAGCCACGTGTGCATTGACTCATCTACATCCGAGGGACCTTGGACAACACCTGGGGCTCCTTGTCTGAGAAGGGAAAGTCATAATGAGGGGATAATGAGTCCTCTTAGCAATGGTGACTTAGACAACCCAATGTAGAGCTTTGGGTTATTAGCGGCGAGATAGAGAGGGCCACAGACAGGTCCCAGCTCAGGAAAGAGCCACTCTTGGCAATTTAAAAACATTTTTTATAGAACATTTACATGTACACAAGAGTAGAGAGGATAGTTAGTGAATCCCATGCACCTGCCAGCCAGCTCCAAGGACGATCAACTCTTGGCGAGTCTGTCTTCATCTTTGTCCATCTATGTTGCTAGCAAAGAATACCTGAGACTGGGTAATTTATCAAGAAGAAGGTTTGTTTGGCTGGTGGTCCTGACTACTGTACAAGAAGCATGATGCCAGCATCTGCTTTTGGAGAGGGCCTCATGCTGCTTCTACTTATTCTGGAAGGCAAAGGAGAGCTGGCATCACATGGTGAGATGTGGAGGGAGAGAGATGAAGGGAGGTGACAGTATCTTTTTAACAATCAGTTCTTAATCTATTAGAGCGAGGACTCGCTCATTACCTCGAGAACGGACCACATCATTCATGAGGAATCCACCCCCATGACCCAAACACCTCCCACTAGGCCCCACCTCCAACACTGGGCACCATATTTCAATGTGAGATTTGAATGAAACAAATATACCAACCATATCGCTCCCCTAAAGGATTATTTCAAAACAAATCCCAAATGGTGTAGTATTATATTCATAAATATTTTAGTGTTTTTTAATAAGCACTCTTTAAAAACCAAAAACATTATCATATATCAAGCTTAATAGTTTCTTAAAATCATTGACTATACAGCCACAGTGTTCTCTTTGACTGTTTTGGGTTTATCTTACCCCACCCCAGTTCAATTCTGAACAAGGTCTATAGATTGTGTTTGGCTGATTTGCCTCTTAAGGGCCTTAATCTATTGGTTTGTACTCCTTCTGTTTTTCTGTCATTTGCTTCTTGCAGAAATGAACCATTTGTCTTGTAGAATTCCCCATAACCTTAGTTTTGCCTGATTGCATCTTCTAATGTTGTTTAAATGTTAAAGAAGTTATTTTTGAGTTGGAGTCTCATTATGTTGCCCAGGCTGACATACAGTGTTGTGATCACAGCTCACTGCAGCCTTAACCTTCTGGGCTCAGGTGATCCTTCTATCTCAGACTCCTGAGTAGCTGGGACTATAGGCATGCACCACCACACCCAGCTAATTTTTAAAAACATTTTTTTTGTAGAGTTGGGGTCTTGCTATGTTGCACAGACCGAACAAGTTCTTTAATTCCTGGCATTTCCTCTAAGCTGGCAATTAGGTCTAAATCATTTTGTTTGCTTGTTTTTTGCAAAAATAATACATATCCCACTGACACTGGTTAAGAAAAACTTTGGATTTGTGAAAATGTTGAAAGTATTTTAAAATGCTGTAATGCAGATTACTTCCATTTCAATCATTTCTTGTATTTTAATTGTGTTCCAAAAATGTGGGCATTATTATTTTGTGAACCAATCTTCCACTGGGTGGTGAATTCCTTCTTGAGGATTTTTATCTTTTTTCTCTGAGTGCTAGGTTAAATCCAGACAGAGGCCAGTGGAACTCTCAATAAACAAATATAGAACTTTATGGAAGATTCTGAAAGGCACTCTTTGGAATTTTGGAGATGATGGCAAATTCTCGCTTGGCTCTGAGGGGAGCAGGGTGTCCGGTTCCTTTTCTTTTAGCAAAGGAGGAGACTCCTTATGCGGTTTCCCAAGGAAAGAATGAGAATATCGAAACAGGGAAGATGTGGACTGCATGGACACATTGGTGTAAATTTTAAAAAATGATGAATTGGTTGAGCTATGGTCATTCCAGTGCCCTCTACATGGCATTCCTGCTTTTACCCGAAATGTCCATTTGTTGACCCCCAAAAGGAAGGTGATCGGCAAATCTGCCTGACTATCCCACTCCCACAACCACAGTCTCCCTTTACTCAAACTATGCTCCCCAGTTTACCATTGGACTGACAATAGGCATGGTGATGGATGGCATTAATGCATATGTAAATAGTTCTTCTGACTGCAAATCTGAGATGGGCATGTCTTAGCTATGTGGCCCACCCAGAGGTGTTTGTCTCCAAGCATGAACTTCCTCAGAGAAACTGTTCTGATTAGATGCAAGAATGTTTAATTGCAAATGGTTTCCATCAGGATGAACTTGAACTGTTCCTACAGACACTCCCCCAAGGTGGACTAGAGACTGATAAGACCCCCAACCCCAGCCCCAAAATGCCACATTTTTCTAAGCCCCTGAAAGAAGTAAAGGAGACTATTTAAAGGGAGTACTCTTTGGCACCGAAACAAAGGACAATTAGAAGTGAAGTCCCTTCAGAGGACAGAGTTCCCTGCTCCTGGGCATGGTCTCACCCAGCAGGCATAGAGGAGAACCTCCTGTGTGTTGGGCTGTGATCAGACTGTCTTACGTGTCTCAATTTTATTTTCAGTTGTTTTTGGGTGTCCAGGTTTGGGTGCCCCACGTCGATGCGCAGGAATCCTTCAGTGGCTGTTCCATCTTGCTGGGCCTGTTTTGCACAGAGGCAGGTGGTAAAATTCAAAAGCCAAGTGTCCGGAGACTTTTTGTTGCCGTGATTAATTTCCCCGTCTTACATGGGCTGACAGGGGGTGCATCCGGATGTGGCCGCTCCACGTCTGAGTGGCCACTGGTTCAGCAGTTCCTATTGATCACGTAGGTTTGGAAATGGGGGTGAGAGAGGGACAGTTTCTCCTCCTGGACACCTACCTCTATCTTCTGGGCTGGAATGATTCACTTCTCCTCCACAGGCAATGCGGCCGCTCATTGAAAACTACTTTAATTAATCTTTTTGGGCAAGGAGGTGTTTTGCAAATGTGACAGGCACTCATGAGAGAGATAATGGATTGATGGTGAGCACGTGAGGGAGCCGGCCAAGCTCATTGCCGGCGAGGTAGGGTATGTGCAACATAATTCGGGTAAGATCAAGCCCTCCAGGACAAAAAATGAAAGAGGCATTTAATTGGAACACTTAGCAATCACAAAACCAAGACAGAGGTTAAATTGTTTTGAGCAAGAGAAATTAATACATTAAAGGTTACATTTCCAACTGTGAGGCAGTGAGCTGGGCTCTTCGGCGGTGTCAGAATTACATAAGGCAGGAGAAATGGCTCTGAAATGATTGTGGAATCATTAACAAAAGGCAAGGCAGAGTAAGACACTTCCCAGCAGGAGGGTGCGAAGAAGAATAAAGACATGGAGAGAGCTCATTAAGAATGAATTGCAGACCATAAACATTTGAAACCACTAAGTGTGGAGTTCTATCTGTTATCTAATGACTCAGAAATTATAAAACTAGCAATGACTTTCAGAAAAGGAGTTGACTTTGCAGGAGGTTGTTTGCCATTACACACGCAAAAAGGTATTTTTTTTAAGTGGGGGGAATATCTCTTTTATCTTTGTAAATCAGCACAATTTAAGCAACTTCAGCTATCCTCTGACAGATTTTTTCCTCTGTATAATTACACATTGTCTCCGATTTAGTTATAAGGATGTTGAAAGGAATGTGCTGGGTGGGGGAGGGAAAGCAATAGGGGCAGGGAGGAGGAGCAGGAGACACAAGTTCATATCTTGCCATCTTTCTGCAGATTGACTCCCTGTTTTATCTTCAGAAAGATCTAGAAAGCTCCAGCTAGAAAATCTTGAAAGTAAATCCTCTGAAATGGATTTATGCTTTGTTTTGATTGAGAAAAATTCCATCTGTGCTATTGTTAATTGCACGGCTTGATAGACAAAGAGTCAGGAATGAGAAGGGTTATCTCATTTTACTTTTTGCTCTTCCATCCTCATTGCAAATTCTCCTCCCAGAAAGGAAAAAGAACCCTTGAAACTCAAGTGATTGAAGACTTCAAACTCCGGCCATGTGTGAACTCTTTAATCTTCCAGAATATTCAGTGCTGTGCTTCCAAATGCCCTTTACTTTGTGATTCACCCAAGTCAAAAATGGTAGGAAAACATCAAATCCCATGACTGGGCATCACACCCAGAGCTCTAAAGTGCCTCTTGGGAAAATAGATGGTGCTCCAGTAATGCGATGTCCTTCCGGAAAGAGCAGAGTTCAGAGAAGCCGTGGAAAGCTTTGGAAGAAGCGATCAAGGCTTTCCTAATGGCTTTTAGACGCAAAGGCTTTCACCAGGCGGTGTGACATCCAGCCTGCCCTATTACTCAGAGGGGAGGTATGTGTATAGACAGCCCTTTCTGATCAACTAGCTCCGCTTCATCTCATAAGAGCCCCACAAGAAATACAGGAGTGGACAAAGCCTGTGTGACCCTTTCTAAATGTCCCTTGGTCTTGGTTGTGGTTGTTTATCTTTTGACATGCATAACAGGGTGAGGCCAGCTTTCTCATTTTTCTTGAGGAGCCAACTAGAGGGAACAGGATTAAAGTGAACCATGAGATGTTTGAATAACTATTCATGTAAGAAATATTCACAGGTGCAGATGTTCATCATAAGAAAAAGTTACTGAAAGACTGAGGAGCCTTTCTTGAGAGAGCTATCCATTTGTCTTCCAACTCTATGATTCTGGGATCAAGCATTCTCTGGGTATTGGATTTCATAAATGAGGAAAGGAGAGTCCATTCAGTTCCTCTCTTTTGCTAGTCCTGTGGTAAGCAATGTGAAGCGTGCTCTTTCAGTTGCCTGGTGAACACTTTATCCAGTGAGCCTCAAAGTGGCCCAGGCAGTATGCTCAATAATTTAATGGAGTGTGAGAAGATTGCGTATTTATTTTAAGAATAAAGAAAGTAAGTTTGGGTGTGGTAGCTTACACCTATAATCCCAGCACTCTAGGAGGCCGAGATAGGAGGATTGCTTGAGCCTAGGAGTTCAAGACCAGCCTGGGCAGCAGAGTAAGACTCTGTCTCTACAACAACGCCCCCCCCAAAAAAAAAAATTAGCCGGGATTGGTAATTGATTGTGCCACTGCTCTCCAGCTTGGGTGACAGAGTGAGACCTTGACTCAAAAGAAAATAAATAAATAAATAAGTTTTATAAGCACTACTATCTAGGTTGACACTAGTGTCTCATTTTTTTTTGGTATGTTAGATGATGGATTATATGTCTCCCACAGTCCCTGTTAGAAACTGACTGTTGGTGTCTCCCCCCCACCCACTCATATGTTGTAACCCTAACCCTCAATGAGTTGGTATTTGCAGTTGGGCCCAGTGGGATGTAGTTAGGTTTAATGCCCTTATAAGAAGAGGACGGGAACAAAGTTCTCTCTCTCTCTCTCTCTCTCTCTCTCTCTCTCTCTCTCTCCTGCTTCCATGTGAGGACACAGTAAGAAGGTAACCATCTGCAAATCAGGAAATGAGCCCTCACCAGACATTGAATCTGCTGGCGCCTTGATCTTGGGCTTTCCAGACTCAAGAACTATGAAAAATACAAGTCTGTTGTTCAAGACACCTAGTCTATGGTATTTTATTGTGGCAGCCCAAGCAGGCTAATACAGTCTGTGAGGTAGGGTGAGGGGAGGACAGAATTCTACAAAACAGAGGGCACATCAGCAGTGACATTAGGTGTCTTACAGTTTATGTGTGCCCAGTTAATGACTTTATGAATACTATTTTCTAGTCTTAATCAACTGAACCCTCATAAAGTAGACAAGTGGCTTAACAAATTCTTGCAAAAAGTTGCAGATTGAAGTTAATGCTAATAATGCAAGAACAAGCCAATAACATGAAATAGCTAATCTTGATACTTCTACTCTTCATAGATGTGCTTCTTCTGTCATAATAAAGGTCTGATCTGACAGAACGGTGACCAAGAAATTCAAAATTATCAAGGACATGATTTGAAAAATGTATTCATAATCGCTGTCCTTAAGGATGGAGGCTATCCAGTTGTGTAAATTATATATATATATAGTATATTTGTGAGGTATTTTCAACAATGATGACAAATTCAACCACATACGGTCATCAACTGAATTTTGAACTATTGTTATATTGTATCACCACAGTTTAAATCAGTGGCTCTCAGAATCCCTTTACACTATTGAAATTGATTGGTGACCTTAAAGAACTTTTGCTTATGTAGGATATATGTATTGATAGTTTCCACATTAGAAATTAAAAATGAAAAAATTTGAAAGATTTCTTTGTAAGTTTATTTAGCATAATACAGTTTATTTTATGTTCATGTAAGTAACATGTTAATAAAACAACTATATTTTCTAAAGCAAAAGAAGTAGAAGAGTTTCATGGTTTACATCCCTCAATGTTGGGCTTAATACATATCAGAATTCTTAAATCTGTTTCTGCATTTCATCTGTTGTGATACATTATTTTTATTGAAATATATGAAGAAAATCTGGTCTCATTCAACTATGTAGTTGGAAAATGTAGAAATATTTTAATAGCCTTTCAGATAATTGTAGACTTACTTCTTTGATACTATACCAAAACTCAACATGTGGTTGTTTCATAGTATGAAATCTAAAACAATATCAATTAATTTTTATACTGTCTACCATTAAAATCCATTGGTCTCCCTTACACTTTGAACAAATTTTTTTTTACATGTACAGTTTTGTAACATTTTGCATTGTTTCAAAAATATTGGCCCACTGAGCTGTGCAGATCTTCCAAATGTTGAAACATTTTATTATACACTATCAAAACATCACATTCGTTAGTATCACCCAATCTCATAAGAAAAGTCTTTAAGCTCTGGGAAGCTGTCAAGCTCATGGTGGTAGACAATGTTTTTCAAAATTCTAATTTTCACTTGAAAGATTGAATTTTATCCTTGGCAACAAATACTGTCAGTTATTTTTCCCTGTAGTTACAGGCTCACTTTGTTCATTTGGAGAAAATGTCTGCCAAATACCCAAATGTGAATAACCATAGTTTTTCTGTCAGTCATTCTTTTGAGGAAAAATGGTGTTCCATGTATAGAGTGGCTGATTCAGTTCCCAGATCCTACAGTCACGCAGATGCTTTTCCTGGAGACAGCCATTTTCTTTTGGTGTGCGATACCAGTTCCCATTTCTTCACTCCGAATATCTAAAAGACATGTCTTTGAAAATCAAGATTTAATAAAATAATACTTCTTACAGCTCCATCAAGGAAGTAAAACTGGCTTCATTTTTGTAATGTGGACATGACAGTGAAAAATATGACTGAGTATAGTTGTACCTAGGTGTCCACAGAGCACCACTCACTGTTGACTTTGCACCACCAGAGCAAATGACAACAGAGTCAAAAAGGCAAAGAATACCTGGTAATAGGATGAATATGGTTGTGACCTCATGGACTGATTGCATGGGTTTTGGGGGCCCTAAGCACAAATGAGCCACACTTTATGGTGAACATCTGGTTTATAGCAAGAGTTTAAAGCAAGGAAATGAAGCATATTCAATCACATTGCCTAACGTCAAAAAATTAGTTAGCAAAAAATAAATAGGTTAATTAAAAAGTGGAGCCATTAATAAATACAACTATTTCAGAGGCTACTTACATAATCTTAACTTCTATCTGAAGTAGACTCTAACAAATACAATATTAGTATAGTGGGTCCTGTTTATAATTTATAAATAAATAATTATACCTACAATGGGTGTGTGAATAAACTTTTGATGGTGTGTGTGTATATACATATATAAATATACATATATATATATTTTTTGAATGGCATTCGTAAGCAAATGATTCAGAGTTCATACCTTTGACCCAAGAAGGGAGTCTGTATATTCAGAAGGAATTCAGAAGGAATCTCTAGGAACATCTTGGTTGTTAGTCTTTTTTAAATTTTGAGTTGGAGTCTCACTCCATTGCCCAGGTTAGAGTGCAGTGGCACGCTCACAGCCACCCCAGTGTAACCTGCTGGGCTCCGGCTATCCTTCCGCCTCAGCCTTCCAAGTAGCCAGAACTACAGGCATATGCTACCAAGCCTGGCTAATTTTTTATTTATTGTAGAACTGAGGTCTTGCCAAGTTGCCTGGTCTGGTCTCGAACCTGCAAGCTCAGGCAATCCACTCGCCTCAGCCTCCCAAAGTGCTGGGATTACAGGCTGAGCCACCGAGCTCAGTCGGTTGTTAGTCTTTAAGTGAAGGGTGGATCTGGGATTAGGGAGGGTGGAAGAAGATGTTTCACAGGAAATGGCCCGGATGAAACTTTGTGGAAAGCAGCTGTAGGCTGGATAATAGAATATTTTTTAAAAAACGATATAGTCATGATTTATTATTTTTACTTATTTATTTTTAATGATTTTATTTTAGATTCAAGGGATACGTGTGCGGGTTTGTTACATGGGTATCTTGTGTGATGATGCTGAGGTGGGCTTCTCCTGATCCCCTCACCCACGCGGTGGACGTGGTGTTCAGCGAGTGGTTTTTCAACCCTTCCTCCCTCCTCCCTTAGGAGTTCCCAGTGTCTGTTGTTCCCATCCTTGTGCCCAAGTAGATTTAGCATTTAGCTCCCACTTACAAGTGAGAACATGTGCCATTCCATTTTCTGTTTCTCTGATAAATTACTTAGGAGGATGGCCTCCCACTGCATCCATGTTACTGCAAAGGATATCAGCTTCTACCTCATGTGTCTTGGGCTGGAAACCTGAACTTGCCCTGTTACCCACCCTCCAGCCCCTCCTCATCTGGCCCTTTGCAAAGTCTTGCAGACTCCACCTTCTCCTCCACAACTTGGGATCCTTCCACTCTTGCTCTCTTTCCAGCTTTGGGTCAGGCCCTCTTCCAGCTGCCCCCCTGCTTTCCCATGACCTCACTCGTGTTCTCCTTCATGACCTCCTTCATGGCCTACCTCCCCTGCCCCACCATGCCCACAGGTGGAACTTTTATTGCACATCCTATTCCCTTTTCAGGAATGCTCTTCCCACATCTTGCCTGTCAACCCCAGTCTTTTTCTACCCCAACCATTCCCAGGCCCCAGCCTGGATGGACTCCAGTTCTGTAAGTACCAGGCAAAGTTTCATCTCCTCTTGGAAGATTTGGCTTAGGTAATTTTGGGTTCAAACCTTGGTTTTGCCATATCATATCTTCAGATCTTGGTTATATTTGCAGTTTCAATGTCTTCATCTGTAAAAAGGGCCTATCTCATTG
The DNA here is from genome assembly GCF_000164805.1 of Carlito syrichta. Classification (NCBI taxonomy): domain Eukaryota; kingdom Metazoa; phylum Chordata; class Mammalia; order Primates; family Tarsiidae; genus Carlito; species Carlito syrichta. Next base: position 1,768,854 of record NW_007260311.1, read on the forward strand.
CTTATTGTGGGGATTGGGTGGGATTAACATGTACAAAGGGTCTTGTACAGCTCCTAGAAAAGACCTGGTGTTCCACAAATAATGGCATCTCTCCTATCATTCTTTCTCTTCTCTTTATTTCCTTAACACTGTGTCGCAAATGGACGCTTGCGTGCTGTTGTGATGACTTCTTTGCCATCAGGTCCTGTCCCTTGTTCATTCTCTACCTACTAGCACTAAATTAGAACACTGCAAGCCCCCTGTAAATGTAAATGTGTGTTATGTGAATGACAAAAGGAAATCAGAAATGAGTGGGAAACATGGCCTGCACTGTTCAACGTGGCAGCCACTAGTCACATGTGACTTTTAGATTTAAATACACATAAATTAAATATAAAAATCAGTTCAGTTGCACTAGTCACCTTTTAAGTGCTCTGAAACCACATATTGCTTGTGGCTACCACACTGGGCAGCACAAATGATGACACTTTCCATCACTGCATAAAGTTTTACCAGATAATGCTGCAATTTAACCTTTTCTAGCAAGTGAGGTTGATATTACATCTCTCAGTACAACAAAAGACTTGCATGCAAATGCTTTTAACATGGAAAAAATAATAATAATACTAATATTACCAAGACATTAAACTCTAATAGAAAGCTGTTCGAGAATGCCATTGGCAGGGCTTGTGTAAGATGTCATCACAATGCCAGGGTCTTGGGTTGGGTCTACTCATCACTTTTTTCAACCCAGCCAGGGTTACCTGTCTGGATAGGGTGGGCGGGACAGGAGAAAGGGCCCTGTGACTCAGAGGTGGTGCCATCGTGGAGACAAGAGCACTGGTTAACTTGACCTGAAATGAGAATGGGAATAATTTCCATTTCTGTTCTGCTCTGCTCCTGGTATAGCCCCAACCAGGACAGTTATTGAATGGTCTTCCGGGGAGATGTGTGGTTGTAGTTTGCAGGACAACCCCACATCTCAGAGGGCTACAGCCCATTTCTACCAGGGTATCTTTTTTTGTCACAACAAAGCTGAATTGACAGACCACTCCAGAAACTCATAGTTCATGACTTGCATTTGGTGTTAAGAAGAGCAATAAGCATCTGTGCATACAGTTTTCCTGGAAGCAAGTTGTGACATCCTGAATTCCTGGATGAATGGTTGGTAGGGGAAGGCTGTGGCATCTCGGGCCATTCTCTTAGTCTAGAACTTCTTCTCATGCCCATGCTAGACTCCAGAAGTCTGGCCACATGTGCCCTGGCTTTTGGTTCCCATTTTCCAACTCTTTGGAAAAGAGGGCATTACTTTACTGCATCCTGCCAAGGTAGCAGAAGTCAGGGATGGCTTTTAAGGTCTCAGTGCCAACAAAGACTTTTGTGGCAAGTCAGGCTTCCCTGGATGTGACTATGCAGGACTCAACTCAGGCTTTCAGGATGATTAATCGCTACAGCATGGCCCTCATGCAGAAATGTGACTCACAGTCTTTGGCAGAATTCTTGGGCCAGGAGGAAAGGAGTCTCCGGAGTAGAAGCACATTCCGACACCAACTCTGGGCTCAGATGACTGACCTCCCGATCTTAGTAAGCTGGAGATTAGAAAGACATCAGCAGGCATATGGCTCATGTCTAATGTTATAGGTCATGAAGCTGGAAGCTGGCGTAGTAGAGAGGCTTCCCCAAGGGTACAGGACCAGGGCTAGAAACAAACTCTCTTGACTTCTAGTCCTGTGTTCTCCGTATGGTGTGCCTGCTGCCTCCTCATTCCATCAAACACTTTGCTGTTGGTTGTCCCAGTGTTAAGAGGTCTTGCCTCTGTAGCTGAACCATACGCCTTGAGAGGATAGAGGTCTTTTTCTTCATTTTCTTTAGTATCCTCAAGAAATTTACAGTGCAAAGAAGACAAAATAAACACTGAAATCAACAAAGAATAATTGTATACTGAGTCGAGTGTAAACAGAATGAGAATTCAGAGGAAGGAGATAATTGGTATGAACTCAGGTCTTTGAAAGAACTTCCTAGAATCTGAGATCTGTCATAACAATCAGAAGGGAAGAGGGAATGCACATTCAAAGGCTTGATGATGGGACTACTTAACTGGAGCTAGGGACTCTCTGAAGAGATTGTGGGGTTAAGGGTTACAAGGATAGAACGGTTCAGGCTATTGGATGCCTGGAAGCCAGGCTTGGGGGTGGGGGGCAGGGGTGATCAGCACAAACTCAGTAGTCTCTGGTGGCTTTTTACCTGGGAAGTGGCATGGTGACAGCAGAGCTGGAAGCAGGTAGACGGAATGTGGAGAAGGAGATGAGGAGCATGCTGGGATGTATGCAAGAAGCTTCTTTGAATGGCGAGAAAAGCTGAGCACATGGAACTTGTTAGATGGATCTGAGGCCAAATCCAAGCTCCATACCTTTGAGCCTGCACAAGGAACAATTTTTTTTTTCAACTGCCCTCAATTTATTCCTCTGAAAAATGGGGATAATATCATGCCCCCCAAAGGATCAGTGAAGAACTAGATGTGATAACATATATCATGCTCAGATGGGTGCCTGATACGTGGAAAAACACTCAGTTCATGATGGCTTTTGTAACAAATTATCACAACACAGAAATTTGAAAACAACAGAAATTTATTTTCTCCTATTTCCAGAGGCCACAAATCTGAAATCAGCATTGTTAAGTCCAAATGAAGATGCCGATGCCAGCAGGCCCGCACGCCCTCTGGATGGTCTAGGAGAGAATCCACTCCCTTTCTTTTCCCGCATCAAGAGCGGCATGCCACATGTTCCTTGGCTTGGGGTCACCTCCTCTGTCCTTCAAGCCCACAGAGGACTCTCTCTGGATCTGCCTCTCTGCTCCCATCACATGGCCTTCTCTTCTGTGGTCAAATCCCTTCCTGCCCCCTTCGTAGGAGGCTACATGTGACTGCATTTAGGCCCACCAGAATAATCCAGGATAATCTCCTGGTATTATCCTGGGCTTCTTAGGCCCGGGGCTGCTGTAAACAAAGAACCACACACAAACTGGCTTAGAACAACAGAAATCCATTGTCTCACTCCTCTGGAGGTCAAAAGGCCTGGATCGAGGTGTGGGCAGGGTTGGTGCCTACTGGGGGCTGAGAGGGAGGATCTATTGAGGCTGGAGGGTGGGAAGGTTGGGTGGTGGAGGTGAGCAGAGGGGAGCTGAGGAGTGGAGGAGGAGGAAGACAGAGGTGAATCCAGAAGCCCCAACCAGGAACTTGGGTTATGAGGACCTTCCCAGAGGGCTCCACCTTCCCGGAGGACGCCACGTTCCTGCAGGACTTCTGTCTGCTCTCAAGGCTAGGGGAGCAGCATCTGAGTCACCTCATGTGTTTCTCAGAGACTGGGGGTGTCCTGGCTGGTGGGCAGGTCCTGGGGCGTCTGTGAAGCTGCCCTCCAGGGGAACAGCAGCTCGGGCCTCCCCAGAGATAGATTGTGGAGATGCACATTCATCCTCTTCAGGCAGGCCTGCCAGCTGTGAGGGAATGGCCCATGTAGCCTTGTGGCTCTGGGCTGCTGCAGTTGTCTAGGCAGAGTGGGAGGGATACAGATGCAGCGTTTCCAGGAACAGAGACACTCCGATGGCCACTCTATCCTTGTGTCCTGTCAGGTGCGAACAGAACAAGCAGGTAAGCAGACAGGTGAACACAGAGACACTAGGGACAGAGCACCGGTGACAACCTTCCCCCCTGTTGTGTCCTGAGTGGCCACGGGTGAGTGTGTAAGGGTGTGTGGTTGAGTGTGTGTATGAGTGAATGAGTGTGTGTGAGTTGAGTGGTATGTGAGTGTGTGTCTGTGTGAGTGTGATTTTGTGAGTGTGTGTATGAGTGACTAGGCGTGAATGTGTGCAAGTGGGTTTGTGAGTTTAAGTGGGTGAGTGTGAATGAATGTGTGAATGTGTATGAATGGCTGAGTGTGCGAGTGTGAGTTTGAGTGTGAGGTGATAAGTGTGTGGTATGTGAGTGCATGTCTACGTGAGTGCAATTTTGTGAGTATAAGTGTGAATGTGTGAGTTTGTGTGACTGGGTGCATGAGTGTGTATGAGTGCAATTTTGTGAGTATAAGTGTGAATGTGTGAGTTTGTGTGACGGGTGCATGAGTGTGTATGAGTGCAATTTTGTGAGTATAAGTGTGAATGTGTGAGTTTGTGTGACTGGGTGCATGAGTGTGTATGAGTGCAATTTTGTGAGTATAAGTGTGAATGTGTGAGTTTGTGTGACTGGGTGCATGAGTGTGTATGAGTGCAATTTTGTGAGTATAAGTGTGTATGCGTGTGAGTGGGTCTGTGAGTTTTTGAGTGTGAATGAATGTGAGTGGGTGTGAGCGAGTGACTTTGTGAGATGATAAGTGTATGTGGTGTGTGGATGTGGTTTTGTGAGTGTGTATGTGTGAGTATGTCACATATGTGAGTGTGCATATGTGTTTGGTGCAGGAGGTGGGGACAATGATTGTCAGAAGCCACTGAGGCAGTGACACTTCCCCTGAGCAAGCAGTCACTCTCTTCCCTACATCCCAAGTATAGGTTGGTAGGAAAATCGTTCTTATAAGAAGAAAGCAACATTTGAACCAAAAAAGGAAAACTGTCCCCAGGCGCCCCCCCTGTTGTGTGCCTTTACACATGCAGCTCTCATCTCAAAAAGCAGAATCTCTCAACCAAGACTCAGGGAGTCCCAGCCACCAGGAAATCTACAGAATGGTTCAAAATGTGCAGGGAAAAAAACCCCCTCGGAACCACAAGACACCAGTTCCCTCCTGGAACCACACATTCCTAGAAAAGATGCAAAAAAGTCGCTCTGAAAGAAACCACTTGTAACACCCACATCCTACAGACAAAACAAAAGAGGAACAGGAGAAACATTCAAGATGGGGGAAAAACGGAAGAGAAACACCAGAGATAAAAAACATGTACAGCATGATATTTCACTTGCTGCTATTCTGGAGTGAAACATGAGGTAATCTTCACTCATGGGGGAATATTCCAGAGAATTCATGAGCGGCTTTGCTACCTGTGTGCACACAGAGGCACAGGCCGCTGGCACTACTGGAGGATTCTGAGCTGCACAGTAGATAAGAACCAAGATTACCGATTCATTGTGGGCCCAGTAAAACCCTCACCCACCAGTGCATAAATATACCCCATGTTTATTTATAGCCATAAGTGTCCTGTATGGCTGCCCATATATAAACATACACCAGCAACACAATACTCAAGTGAGGCAGAACGCACAAGGGAAGGAGATAAGACATTCTAGCAGTTGGACTCAAGGTAACAAAAGTAAAGGGTAATTTTTACCCTTTATTTAAAAACCAAAGGCGTCTTTTTGCAAGGAGCTCTTGGCTCTATTCTTGCCACTCGGAAGAAAATAAAAAAAACGCTTTGGGATTTTGAAGTGAAAATTCACAACCAGTATGCCTTTACTTTCTCTCCCTTCAACCCAGACATCTTTTGTGGGAGTCCTTTATCTGGCGCTTTGTATACATATTTTTAATCCTATACAAAAATGATAGGATGTCAAGAAGGATCTATAATAACACCATTTTTTTATTTCACTTCAAAGACTTGGCAATTTCTGATCCATGTGACATTCACACTCCTTCAGGGTCAAACAACATCTTGCAGCCTTCATAAAATGATTAAATATTTTAAACAGGCCCTGCTTATACCTCCATCGCCCCTCGAGACTGATACTGTTATCGTTTTTGTCAAAGCCAGTTTCCATCCGCATTTGTCATTCCTGCTTGCATTTACGAGTTATCAATCGCCACGTCAAAATGCAAAATAACTGATGTTCTTTGGGCGGTATTGGATGGTCTATCTGGGGCTTTTAATCAATGCTGATTTTTATTTTCCATACCCATACATAAATCTTTACCATTCTGGGCCACATATAATGCGTTTGTACAAAATGCAGTGACAGAAGCAGTGGTTATATTATCAAACATTATACCTCGGGGCTAACTGAGTACCAAGGGCTTTCAAAAGTGAACAGTGGGAATTGCCGTGCAGGAGACATGGCCGCAGTGGAGGATATAAGGAATTGGTTGTTGCCATTTATAAATCAACATCCTGCTAGCTAATCCTTCTCACTTAAATACAGCCCAAATTCTTTCTCTGATCCTCTGTAACTCAGTCATTTTTTTCTAAAAGGCAAAGTTTGCATAATCTACACAAATAATAATGAGCTGTGTTTTCTGATTTCTTCAGCATTTCCCCAGGGGCATACATTCAAACGGCAGGCAGCGTGGAACTTATTCAGGAATAGATTCGTTTTAACCTATACTGGAATTTTCCATGTTAGGTTTCACCCCCAGTTGATCTAAGAGAGAATTTGCTGTGCCCTTTCAAAGGGCGTTTGCCTAGTTGAACAGCAATCATTGCAGAAATCATTCAAACAAGACACGAGTGCCCAGCGGATTCCAGAGCGTGTGGATACCCAAGGCCATGAGAAATCCAGCATACTTTTATTTTATTTTATTTATTTTTTATTTATTTTTTAATTTTTTAATTTTTTTTTGAGTTGGAGTCTCACTCTGTAGCCCAGACTGGAGTGCAGTGGCCACTCCCGGCCACCGCAGCCTCCACCTGCTGGGCTCCGGTGATCCTTCTGCCTCAGCCTTCTAAGTAGCTGGAACAACAGGCACGCGCTACCATGCCCAGCTAATTTTTGATTTATTGTAGACATGAGGTCTTGCCAAGTTGCCCAGGCGAGTCTTGAACCCGCGGGCTCAGGCAAAAACTCACCTCAGCCTCCCTCCAGCAGTACTTTTAAAATGGAGCAAGGAAATAGGAGTACACTCAGAGCAGATACAGCCCAGGTGGGCAGCCGGCAGAGTCCAGGAATCTACAGGTATGCGTGGGTTTTCTCCAAGGATTAAAACACACAAAGTGTGGCCTCCCTAGTGTTCTCAGTGATCAGCTTGCTTCTTCATGGACCCCACTGTAAGTTAATTCCCCCATGACCCCCACATTTGAGGCTGTGTCACTGGTACCCGTTAGCTCCGCTGGTGGCAGAGCCCACAACAGGGCAAGGTTTTCAGTGGATGGAAGGGGCTCTGGCTTAATTAGTTCTCTCGGATTTACAGCAGAATCAAAGGCTTCAAAAACCACTGATATAATGAACTTGTATTTTTAGAAAACACTGCAGTTGTCGAGATGTCTTTCAGGATTTGAAACAGGAAATCAAATGCCAAAGAAAATGATGGTGCTTTTGAGGGATTCACAGTGGTCAAAACTAAGGTGGGAAAATTCACATGGGTTCATAAGCCAGGGCTCATAGGCCTCTGAAAGAGAGTGTCTAAGGTAGCTCCGAATGGCTAATTCTGGATAATGTCCGTTTGAGGAAAATGGTTTTCTGGACTGCATTTCAAGAGGCAATATGTTCTGGATTGAATTCGAGTACTCACAGCTGAACAGAATCCATGAGTAGCCAGCCTCGCTTGGCAACCTGTACGCTCTGTAAGCCCCACGTGAACACTTCACCGTGTATTTATCCAGCAAAGGAGACTACAGAGGGGGAGGTCCCGCCATCTCTGCAAGTGCAAGCATGACCAAGGTCACAGGTCTCTAGAGCGGCCGTGGGAGGCCACAGAGCAAGGCTGGGCTGTTGATGCTTAAGAATGGTCTTGCATGCCATTAGTCTGTATCCTCCTTCTGTCCGTTGGGAAGATCCAGACTTTGGGCCATTGTGAAGGTCTTGAAACCTTTGAAAATGACAGTGCAATACCCCCGAAGCCCCTCCTCCACGTACATTTCAGGGGCTGCTCACTCGGTTTGCATCTTCTCATGACTGTTTCTCCTTCCCTCTCCTTGATACACTCTGAGCATCGTCCCTATCCTGAGTCACCTGCAATGACCACAGCCACCATATGCAGTTGGCTTAGGTCATAACAGCACAGCATTGTCATCGCTGTCATTCTGAATATTGCTTTTAGGAGTCCCCAGTGTCCGTGTTGTTCCCATCTTTATGTCCGTGTGTACCCAGTGTCTAGCTGTCACTTATAAGTGAGAACATGCGGCATTTGTTTCTCCTAAAGGGGAGAGGGGGAAGGAAAGAGAGGGCTGAAAAACTCTCTGTTGGGTTCCATGTTCACCATTTAGTTGACGGCTCCATAGAAGCCCAAGCTTCAGCATCATGCCGCATACCCATGTAACCAACCTGCATATGTACACCCTGAATCTAAAATTTAAAAAATGAAATATAATATTTTCTTCAAATGACTAAAAAAATAATATTTTTCAACTTTATACTCACAAGATGAAATCCCTTACTGAAGTATAGAATTAAAATTGGAATTATAGCTCCAAAAATTAATGCCGCTCCCTTATTTGCACATTCCAAGTTCTTTTAACTCCACAAATATATGTAGAGAGAGCACTGACTATGTGTCAGTTAACGTGTGGGATCCAGAGACACAGTCATCTTGGCTGCCACACGGCTCCCCGATAGTTGCACCACCATCAGGTATGTGGTGGTGTGTTCACATGGCTGAAGCATCTTGGTGGCAAGGTTTGCTTGGTCCATTCTTCATGGAAAACCAAACAGCTAGCACAGAGCCAGCACCACAGAATGTTCTTAAAAAGATTTCTATGAGGATTTCATTCGGCTATCTTAGGATGGAGATGGCTTTGCCGCCCATAGGTTTGAGTATTTGGTTGTCTCAAATAGCTGTTCAGAGAGGACACAATTCCTCAGGCATCCCCTGCAGGTTAGCCTGGGGCCTCTTCAGGAGCAGAAAGTAAGGAAGGGCTGAGGGAAATGCTGTGGCCCTTAGGGAAGGATAAGCGAGGCAGCTACCCTGGGCTTACAGGGACTTGAAGCCACCCTGTGGAAGGGCACCGCTCCCTAGAAAATGGCCCTAAGATGACTGCATCTTGGCAGGGAGAAATGTTGAATTTTCTGGACAATTTACTGTTTGTTCATTCTTCCAATTTCTTTACTGAGTTATTATCTGAATATGGCTTGATTCCAAGGGCAATATTCAGTCTTTCAACTTAAGACCAGAGAGAATTTGGAAATGCACCTATTTCTACTGTAGTAGTTCTCAACTAGGGACAATTTTGCCTCATCCTCCAAAGGAACATTGGGGTGGGGTGGGACTTGCTACATCTTATAAAGCACAGGAGAGACTCCACAACAAAGAATGATTTGGCCCCAAATGTTAACAGTGCTAAGGTTGAGAAACCCTGATTAACACACAGGAAAACCCTCCCAAAGCGCATATTTGCATGGGAAAAAAAAGGAAGGAGAAAGAAAAATGAAGCGGCTTGTAATACAAATGTATATATTCTAGCCAGTGTAAGATAAGACAATATGTTTTCCTTTTCTGCTTGATAAGAATTGATAAATGTTTATTAATATGATATTTTTAAACCGGATTTTTTTTAAAGCTACTTAAGTACATAGTCTAGAAACACTGTTTCTATAAAGGCACAAGGTATGGATAGAGATACAGTATGACATATTTGAACATCTATACTGCATGTATATTGAGATGACTAGCTTTGGAAAAAAGCAAGATTTTTCATATTTATTTTAAATTTTGGATGAATTACAGCAAATGCAGTTAATTTAATTTCTGGATTCTTGAAAAAGTAAGCATGATGACTGTTTTGCCTTGTCATAACAGCATGTGTATCAATATTTCTGGGTGAAATCAGAGACAAATTCCAAATGATAATTTTGCAAATTATTTCAAAATGGAGAGCACTAAAAATGTTGGCAAGGGGTCCATGCTATCTCTGTCTATTACTTTGGAATAAATCTTTGTTATTTGCAAAATGTATGCATATATTGTGCTGTGGTAAATATTCTGGAAAACAGTATGAGATCCTGGGTCCATTAGAGCTTTAATTAATTCACAGTAACCAAGTTATTTTAACTTGCCTGCCCCCTTGATTTCTCTTCTGTAAAAAGGGGTTAATAACAGATGAACTTACTTTGTGGGGATCGTTGTAAGAATGTGTGGAAATCTGGGACACAGAGGAAGCATTCAACTACTATCTTATCATTATTGAATGTATTGCTATTATTATAACAAAATTACACCATGCCCTCATCCTAAGTGTATCTGGGTTCTTTGGGCTGCTATAACAGTGCCACAAACTGAGTAGCTCAAAGCAAAAGAAATTTAGTCTCTCACAATGTGGAGGCTAGGAGTCCAAAATCAAGGTGCTGTCAAGGCCATGTTCTCTCTGAAGTTTCTAGAGGAAAAACCATCCCACACCTCTGTCCCAGTTTCTGGTGCTGCCGGTGATGCTTGGTGTTCCTTGTCTGGTGGACTCATCACTCCAAACTGCCTCCGTCATCACATGGCCTTCTCTTGTGTATCTCCATGTCTTTTCTGCTCTTTTTGTAAGGACATCAGCCGTGACGGATTAAAGCCCACCCTAATCCAGTATGACTTCGTTTTAACTGATTACTCCTGCAAAGACCCTATTTCCAAGTAAGGTCACGCTTGCAGGTATTGGGGTTTAGGAGATGGACATATCTTTTGGGGGGATGCAATATCACCCACCACACCAAGTTTCAAAATGAGACTGTGGGTAACCTTAAACTGAAATTGGAAGCAAAGTCTAACTATACAGAGGTGTTGTTGCATGGTGGCCGTCGCATGAAGACATGAAGAAGTGTGAGGGAGAACCAGGCGTGGGAGGACAACAGCAAACACCAACATGGAGATGTGGGATGGAGCTCTGAGGGCAGCACACACACGCAGAGGATTCACAGAGAAGTGAACTTGGGGTTCCAGAGCCGAACACTGATTTGCAGGGAGCCCCTGTGAAGTTTCTGAAGCAATTATGGTGACTATGTGTTTATGAGCTGTCATGCATGTCATGTTCAGTGAGCTGCAGGAAAATCTTTAATTCTTGGAACTTGAGCGAGGTGCTTAGAAAAGAAGCCCTTTCTCATTTGGTAGGTGGTGGCATTCCTGTGAAAAATTTAACCTTGTGTCAGCTGCCGCCTCAGGTTTTAACAGTCTAGAGTCCCCAGGTTGTGGCATCAGACATACACCTTAGGTCAACAATATGCTATGACTTAGGCCTTATGGAAAAGACTTTTGTTACAGGTTGAATTGCACCTCTCCGAAATTCATATGTAGATGTCCCAACCCCTGCTATCTCAGAATGTGACCTTATTTAAAGATATAGTGTTTACATAGGTAATCAAATTAAAATGAAGTCATTAGGTGGGCCCTAATCCAATATGACTGGTGTCCTTATAAAAAGAAAAAATTTGGAGGCAAACACATAGAAATCTCCATGTGGAGATGAAGGCAGAGACCAGAGTGATGCTTCTATAAGCCAAGGAATGCCAAAGACAAACCACCAGCAACCCTGCAAGCACCTTGATCTTAGACGTCTGGTTTCCAGAACTATGCGACAACATGTTTCTGTTGTTTAAGCCACCTACCTTGAGATACTTTGTTATGGCAGCTCTAGGAAACCGATTAATAGTTTTGTAGGGCTTGAAAGAGAAAATGTGTAGTGGGAGGAGCCACAGCATTAGTTAAGCCCCCTGTACCTGATGCAGATGTTTTCTGAACGTTATTCATTTAACCTTTGCTTAAATACCTCTGGTAACAGGGAACTCTCTGTCTCACGAGGAAATCTACTCCTTTCTCAAACAGTCTAATGAATGAGAAATTCTTCTGTTATCAAAATATGCTTCCTAATACAGTCCTGTCCCCTCAAAGCTCAATAGGATCACTTTCTGTTGGCCACCCCTTTGGACTCTTGAAAATAGCAATCGGGTCCCCTCCAGTCTTTAGCTGATCAACCATCCACAGCTCCAGAAATAAGTGCTGTGCAGGAAAATCTTTCAGACCCCGGCCGTTGGCCACATGGTGCTCTTACGGGCCACTGAGGAGGCATCTCCAGTGTTGAGACCAGCAGTCACAATAGCCAACTGGTGGCTTCCCAGCATGGAGGTGCTTACTGCCCTTCTGTGGGTTGACTGGCAGGGTGGTGCTGGCCTTGCTCAGTGAACCTACAGCACACAGTAGGGTCTTTGCTTTCTCTGAGACAGATTTGGAAGGATTTTAGAGAGATGCTAGAGCTCAGAAGGAAGCTTCATCTTAGCAAATCTTCCCTGTGTGAAGCATGGTTTTAGCTTCAAGACAAAATACTAGAAGCAGTAGAGAGACGTCCTATCCTGTTCACAGACGGGCCTGTTTACACAACAATGGCCATGAGTACCACTTGCCTAGGACAGCTTTTTTAACAAAAACTAATGCCCATGTTGATCTTAATTCAACTGTGTGCATATAGTTTCCAGCCATGTAGGATCAGAGCAACTTTCTCTTGCTATTTGCTGCTATCACTAAGACTGTGTCCCTACATTGAAACACACTAAAGGTTAATTTGGCTTTGTGTAAAATAAACTACACAGACTGAGAAGGATTTATTACGTGTCTGCTGCTGGTGAGCTGATCTGGGAACTCACCATGTCCTGAAAAGTTGGGTGTTTGGTATTGTCATTTCCCTTCTCTTCCCCTGCTCTCTGTGCCCAACCCACCTCACATTTCTCCCAATCCTGTTTCTTTGATTAAAAGGTCTTGTTGAAAGACTCAGACAGACCAGCCTGCTTACACAGGGACTAGCATTTCCGGGTGCCTGCCAATAACTCCTGTGGCACCTTCAGTTTCACTGGAAGTTGTAAATGAGATTATCTTGTGATGTTTCATCATATAGAGTGACTGTCTTTCGCTAAGTCCTGATGCATATCTTTTACCAGTATGGGTGAAGGATGCCAATTCCACAAAATTTCCCTGGAAAACTGGTGATGTCACTTCCTGTGACTTGACCATTCACTAAACATGACTCACATTCCTTATGGACCAGTCTCTGAGATGACAAAACACAGGCCATTGGGGAAAATGTCAGTTGGAATGGTGTTTGTGGCCACAGGCAAAATATTTGGTAGAATTATAACTGTGACATCTCTAAGATGGCAAATGTCTCTTTAGGAAGACACAGCCAAAAACAGGGCTCCAGACCAAACCTTCCTATGAGGAAGACTATTCTTCCAGATGAGGTCAAGGTCAGTCTTAAGGTTGATAAAGTGATATGTCTTCAACCAGTGTTGTTTTGGGAAATCAGGTGGTGAAAGTCCTGTGGAGACTCCTCGACTTTGGCCATCTCTGAGGCCTTAGGAAGCTGGCAGGACTCTGAGTCCTTTTCCACTTGCTTCTGTGGTTTGTCGTCCCTTCCTGGTCCCTGCTCCTGTGATTCTCACTCCCACTCACTGCACTAAGCCCGGACAGCCTCAGCAGACAGCAAGTGAGGCTCTCTGCTTGCCGTGTCTTCCTGCTCCAGTTTGTCCTATACATAGCGGCAGGATAATCTTCCAAGAATGCTATTTTCATCAAGATACTCCCCTGCTTGAGAGCCTGCAATAGCTCTGCATTATCTTCCTGCAGCCCACTTCCAGTCTTCTCTGACCTTGCTTCCCTGATCCAGAGGGCCCCTTCTTTTCAGCTATAGCAGAGTTCTCCTGCCTGCTGCACGGGTCTCGTGGGCAGCAGCAGTTGCAGCTTTGCACAGGGAATGATCTCAACCTCGATTTCCTCTTGCCTTCACTTCCTAGTTGGCAGCCTCGCTTCTACCTAATATTTTACATTTCCAGCAAGCCCTCCCAAGCCAATTTCACGACACACTCAGCACCCTTTGACTCCAAGAACTGTGTTATGATGCGATACTTGTGTCTAGTTGGGTCTTGAATACGTTTTGCTTCAAAAATCCCAACATGAGATCTTGATTCATTTCTTTCTCTGTTTGACATAAACTGCTATAATAGGTACTTTAGCATAATGGTCAGGAACTTAGACTAGGTTGGCAGACCTGTGTTCCAATTTTGGTTCAGATTAAGTGATCATAAACAAGTAACTTCATCTCTCTAAGCCTCAGTTTCCTTGTCAGTAAAATGGGAACGGTAATAGCAATCAAGTCTATTTCTTAGGTCGTTCCTGCCAAGGTTAAATGATATGCACAATATCTGACAAAAGCTTAATAAAACTGGCTTTCTTGGCCTTGCTCTGTGAGCTGCAGGTGCTCAACAAATGCTGACAAGAGAAGGCACCTGCATGCAGATACTAGGAGACAGCAGTTAGGATGCCAGCATTTCATTTTCCAAGCTACTTCTGAGTATTGCTTGGATTTATTTCAATTGGGCTCACACACACACTGTCTTATAGACTTCTCATATACACTGATCTCTTGCTAAGGACTTTTCTCCACCACCCAGGCTCAGCCTCTGCACCACTTTTTCCATGTTGAGTGTGGACATCCCACCTCTTCCAGGTTTCTCTGTATTTAGACTTGATGTCAGAGCAGCTGTACTTTTTTAAGGACAGAGGCTGTCTCACTCCTCTTCACAACTTCAGGACTAGCCACACTGTCTGGCATACAATCCCATGTTGATGGGAAAATCTGGATAAGTTTTGGAGAAACTAGATTCACCCAGAAATAAAACACTGAAGTCAGTGACTTCATGAGTCACTGAGCTCCCACCCTGGGAAGCCTCAAGTAGATGCTGCGTGACAAATGGCCGCCTCTCAGGGAGGTCATGAGGGAGGTTTCCTGTGGGAGGGAGGTCATGGGTGCCAGCCGGGGAGGCTGAGCTGCGTCTTCTCACTGCTGCTGTCAGGTGGGATCACGCTGCGATTCCATAAATGAAGGAGTTTGATGCGACACAACTGTGGGGCTTCAAGAAGGCAGCCTCAGTTTTCTCATTTTGAAAAAATGAGGAACTTCCTTGTGGGGTACACAGAGACGATACAAGCGAAACAGCAGGCACAGTGCCTGTGGCAACATGTGTGCCAAGGTGGCTCACTGAACACCGGAACCAACCTAGTTGATCAGTTCTACCAGATCGCTTGACTTGCAGGTGTCATGGGCACCTACACTAAGCCTTTTTAAAAAATATTTCAAACGTCTGACATTTAAGGAGACTTTGAAAAAAATTTAGATCCAGGGGCTACATGTGCAGGCTAGTTACGTGGGTATATTGCATGATGGTGAGGTCTGGGCTTCTGTTAAGCCCATCACTCAAAGGATAGTCATGGCACTCAGCAAGTTTTTCAACCTCTTTCACCCTCATTCCCTTCCCTCCTTTTCCCTTTTAAGTCATCCCCAACATCTGTTGTTTCCATCTTTATGTCTGTGTGTACCCAGTGTTTGGCACCCACTTGTAAGTAAGAACATGCAGTATTTGGTTTTCTGTTTCTGCATTAATTCGCTTAGGATAATGGCTGTTAGCTGCACCCATGTTACTGCAAAGGACATGATTTTGTTCCTTTTTATGGCCATGCTGCATATATACCACATTTTCTTTATATAGTCCCCCACTGATGGATACCTAGGTCGGTTCCATGTGTTTGCTACTGTGAATAGTGCTGCGATAAACATATGAGTGCAGGTGTCTTTTTGGTAGAAAGATTTATGCTTCTTTGAAAATATACTCAGTAGTGGGTTTGTGGGGTCAATACTCTCAACATTTAAAAAAAGAGTTTATCACTCCAAATACTATCCCCTTCTCTATTTATTGAAACCATCTCTACCTCATCTGCTTTGCCATGCATGACCCTAGGGGACATCTCTTCTATTTTAATAAATTATTAACATTCCCTCCTTCCCATTGTTTCCTCTCTCCTGTGTCCTGCTAGAGGGACCCTTCTGAAATGTGGTTAGATCACAAGGTGAGTAGAGAACCCTAAATTTATTCTGAAGTAGAAAACCACTGCTGCTTACTAGGGCTTGCTTTTGTTTATTTACACTGTGTGACAGATGATTTACATGTCAAATTAGTAATTTAAAACAGCTCATTTCTTTCATTTTCTCAATAAAGAGTATTCTAAACTGACAGATTCCACCATTCCATCTCACCAGTGAGTTGTATTCTGAAGGAAGTATGCCTGCTGAGGAGTGAATTCAGTGATGTTCCCTGTATATCAGTTAGCTTTGCTGCATAACAAACTATCCCTCAGCTAGTGGTTTCAAACAACAGTGTGCTATTTAGCTCATGATTGGATGGTCAGCAGTGTGGACTGGACTCTAGTGGGCAATTCCTCTGGACTCAACTGTGCTCATGCATGCGTTTCTTGTCACTTGCCAGGATGCTGAAGGACTGACTGGTCCAGATGGGCCTCAGCTGGTGAGGCTCATGTCTCCTTTAAGTGGTGCCCATCCTCCAGCAGGCCAGCCCAGTCCTGTTCCCATGGTGGCTATGTAGGTTTCAGGAGAGTGACAAGGTGAAAGGCGTCTGGAACCTGGGCTTAGAACCGGCCTGCTAACACTGCTGTTAATTTCTACAGATCAAAGCAAGTCACTGACCAGCTCAGATTCAAGGGCGTGGGGAAAGCCTGCACCTCTTGATGAGAGGAGCTTCAAAGTCAAAGGAGCATAGAAACAGGAAAGAGGACAATTTACAAACAGTCGACCACACCCTGAATCCACTACACACCCTCCCCTCCTGGGAAGCTTTTATGAGAAATGAATGGGGAGGAGAGCCAGCTTGTGCCCACCGCCCTCAAGGAGATGACAAGTCACAGTTTCCCGCATGAGAAGGGATGGTAGTCTGGTATGGAAGGTCTGGGCCCTCATTGCAAGATAACTATCAATTTGTTATCTGTTTATATGTTTATCTACATCCATTTATGTCAGGGCTTAGCATATATTTTCTTCAAAGGGCCTCATAGTAAATAAGGGAGTCTCTACCTTGTCTACTCAATCTCTACCATTGTGGCTTGAGATGTGTCACCAAATGGACACGTTCCAAAAATATAGGTTGCAGAATCAGCTGTGGGTTGCACTGGCCCGTGGGCCATCGTTTGCCAACTCCTCTGATCCATTCCAAATCTGTGTCTACCTTTGAGTTTTCTTTCTAGAAGGTTTGTATGCTAGGGCTCTTATGGAAAAAAAAAACTCCCAGGTGTCCAATGTTATTTTTGTTATTGTGGAACAACCTCTTTCCTGGTGCTTCTAGATGTCCTGTCAGTGATGAGGGAGTGACAGATATGCCCTTCCTGAGCTCATGTGCTCTTCGAGGCCTGGCCGAGCCAACGATGCTCCCAGACCTAAAATGTGCAAGACTCTTGAGGCCAACAGTGTCATCTAACTCCTAAGTGCTGATGTGGCATTTCCCTGAAAATTAGCTTTGGGGTACACTTGATTTCCTGAAATATCATCAGAAAGAATATTACAAATAAAAGAGTTTGGGAGCATCATTAAATCGTATCATCTTCTCACTCTAAAGTGAGATCGCCTTCCTGGGCTCCAGGCTGGAAGAAACAGTAGAGTACTAAAGAGCCGGCTATGACAAGTGAATAAAAAGCAAACCCGAATGCAGAAGTCTGCTATTTAATGTAGCGCGCGCGGCGTTTACCCAGGTCTGTGTCTGTCACGCACGGCTCTTTTCTGAGAATGGCACAGACTGTTCTGCATTTGGTTTCCAGAATCAGCAAATTACATTGGCAGAACAAAGCTGTCATATTTGGTGGTATTTTGTTACATCCATTATTTCACTTAAGTTTAGACATCTCTTTGCAAAATCAGATCCTACTTTAAAAAATTGCCGTGTTTTGCAACATTAAACAAAATGACAAGCTGGAAAAAAAAAGTTGATTAGTAAGCAATGCATTGAGGAAAATTCTTCTTTAGGTTCAAAACTGAAGACTTGAGTCAACAAATGCAGTCACCTTTCTTATAAACAAGAATGCGGTTTGGAACTTGCAAATATTCCTAATAAAGTTATGCTCAGTGAAACCAGAGAGCCTAGACTGCCAGTTATGGTGGCCAGGTGCAGGCCAGGTGGGGATTATTGTCATGATCAAGCCCTGGCCCAGTCGATACACACTGTACCCTATTAGCCCTGTCACTAGCACCTGCCGATTGGTCTTCCTCGTGGAGATCAAACCACCTGCCAATGGGGACTGAGTTCTCTCCTGTGGCATCCTCTCTATTATTATCATTTGGGGGGGGTGTTGTGGTCTCATTCTGTCACCCAGGCTGGAAGTGCAGTGGCATGATCACGGCTCACCACAGCCTTGACCTCCTAGGCTCAGGCGATCCTTTCACTTCAACCTCCCGAGTAATTGGGGATACAGGCACGTGCCACTATGCCCAGCTACATTTTTAAATTTTTTTTTTTGTAGAGACAAGGTCTGTTGCCCAGGCTGATCTTGAACTCCAGGGCCCAAGCAATTCTCTTGCCTTGACCTCCCAAAGCACTGGGATTACAGGCATGAGCTGCAACTGTGCCATCCTCTTGTTTGGCTTCATATAGACACAACCTGTGTCTAAAGCCAACTTCTGAAAAAGGAAGGACAATGTCCACCTAATCTATGTCTTAAAGTTCTCCAAAGAAACAGAAACCAATAGAGTGGAAAAAATATACATGATGGGAATTGGCTCAGGTGGTTGTGGAAGGCTGAGAAGTTCTACAGTCTGCCATCTGCAAACTGGAGACAGAAAAGTCAGTGGCTTGATTCAGTCCAAGTCTAAAGGCCTGAACACCAAGAGTGCTAATGTCTGAGAGCAGAAGGAGATGGTTGTCCCAGCTCCAGCAGAGAGAACAGATTCACTCTTTCTCCACCTTTTTGTTCTATTCAGGCCCTCAATGGATGGGAGGATGCCCCCCCACACTGAGGAGGGCAGTCTCTACTCAGTCTATTGGTCTACTGATTCAAATGCTAATTTCTTCCCTAAACACTCTCTCAGACACACACAGACATCCTGTTTTTCCAGTTATCTGGGCATACCTTAACCTAGTCAAGTTGATTTGGAATTAACCATCGTGGTACAAATCTTTCTTTTCCCTATTTTTATAGACAAAGCATAGGGGCAGAAGCATACTTTACAAACACATGCACAACTCCGACATAAAATTGAGAGAATAATCATAATTCGTGGTGGCACCTGTCTGCATCTCAGGTGTCCTCTGGCTGCTGAGGGGAAAGCTCCTGTTTCCCACTGATGACTCCAATCCAGATTCTGTCTGTACCTCCCCCAAGTGTTCCATTATTGGGTTCCACTCCTCCACTGTTTACTTCCGTGGTTCCCAATCTTGGAGCCTGCCAATGGGTTCCAGGCAAATGTTCCTGCACCCTACCCCACGTAGGCACATGCATCTCCTGTCTGTCTTGGCCAAGCTAGATGTCGATGTTGAGTGAATTGTTTCCCTCTTACCCACTGACCTCTTCCTAAACAAGCGCTTCCTGCTAGACCCAGGGCAGGCATTCTGTGCAGTATTGAGCAAGGCTCCCAAAGCCATGTACTGCGAAACCTCCGTTCCAGGGACTAGCAGGTATGAAGAAGGCACTAGCTTTGCCTAGATCAGGCTGGGGGATCATTGTGGTGATGGAATTTCAGATGTGCTCCAGAAAGGGCAGAGACTGATTAATAATATGTATTCACTCTCAAGGGAGCAGATGCATTCAGAACCAGTATTTGAAGCAGGGGTCACTGAGCTTGTTCTGTAAAGAGCCAGAGAGTACCTATTTTAGGCTTTTTGGGTCATACAATCTCTGTTACAGTGACTCAACTTTGTCATTGTAGTATAAAGACAGTCATAGACAGTATGAAACAAAGAAGTGTGGCTGTGTGCTGATACAATTTTGTTTACAAAACCAGGCAACACAGTAGACTTGGCTTGTAGACAGTAATTTGCAAAGCCCTGATTTAAAAAGTAGAATGGCGAAAAGAAGAGATCTTTCAGTAGATATGTTTGTGACTGAAATAGAGTGGGCTTGCTGAGGGGTGGGGTGGGTAAGAAGCAAATATGGATGTGAGATATATATACTTTATATAGAGATGACAAGGCACATGGGGCTCCTTGGAGGGGGATGGGACAGACAGATCATGGGCAGAGAAAACAGTGTGTTATGTTTTCTACTTTTAGAACATCCAGTGTATTATTCTAGATGGTTAATCCTTAGGGAGGAGGAAATAACAGGAAACCTACAAGCGATTAGTGGTTTCAACTTGTGCTCCTTGCGAGGTGGACTTTGTTATCTCATTTTACATAAAAGAAAATGAAGGGTCTGAGAGGTGAAATACATTGTCCATGGGGACTTTGTCGAGTTCATATTCTTTCCTCTCAAACACGCATCCGTGCTCGTTCATTTTGAATTTTTTATGACACCTAGGTCTGGCCAATGAGGGGTATGGATGAGAGGTGGAAGGGAAGGAAGAAGGGAGAGGCCTGGTGTTCATCCCTTTTCTTCCAGGGAACTGGGTCTTTTCTGTAGGTGTCTCTGTCCTGGGCTCCCTTTGTCCCTCCAGCCTCCAGGCATAGTGGTTTTATGCTCTTGCAAATTTTGGGGTTGTCTCGAGTACTCTGTTGACTTTTTAGCTACTCCTTTACCTTTACCTGCCCAGTTAATTCTCTGCATTTACGACCTGGTTGGGCCATGCCTGATACAGGTCTGTTATCTTAAGGTCCCACTCATTTATAAATATATTTCCTCTTTCAGGTACCATTTTCTTTGTAGGTTAAAACTTTGACCTAGAGGAATAAGTTTAACAAGACCACGTCTGGTCTATTTTCATATAAGTCTGTGGAGAAGATGTTTTCCAGCAGAAATACTTTTCAACCTTGGTCCCACCAGCACCAGCCTGGTCATTTGGGTACCCAGTTATTTCACCCATCAAATTCCACAGGGCCATGTCCTCAGTATCTCACATTAATTTGCTGTGGTCTTTTTATTCTATTAAAATATACAAAAACACCCCTACTTTTTTGCTAAGAATTAAAAAACTCTAGTGCTGTTGTTAAAAAATAGACTACATAAATAATACTGTTCTGAGACTGAATTATTCTGCTTCCGATTTTAGTTCTTGTCTTACTTCTTAGATTCAGGAGGGTTGAATTTTCCATAGCATCATTAAAACAGCAGTGTACAGCTTTCCTTTTCCTTGTTTTTAATTTCTGTGAATTGTAAACAAAAATTCCAATTTAAGAAAAAAAAATGAAACAAACAAACAAAAAGACTTAAAACTTCCAAAATGTGCACAATAGCTCCTTCCAGCCTTTCTGTAATTTCTTACAACTTAAGAGTCCAAAGAGAAGCAATGATAAGACGGCCCTATAATTATAGAGCCCTGGGGACAGCCTGTCCTTCCTTGCATTCCGAATCCACTTCAGCTGCAGTAATACAGACAATGAATGCAGGGC
Source organism: Carlito syrichta (assembly GCF_000164805.1). NCBI lineage: Eukaryota > Metazoa > Chordata > Mammalia > Primates > Tarsiidae > Carlito > Carlito syrichta. The sequence goes on from NW_007260311.1 coordinate 1,790,023, forward strand.
TGGTCAACTCTCTCATTTTCATGAAATCCACACTTCTGGGATGCAATGAGAAAGTAAGACTCGAAAATGTGTGGGACCAACATATTTTTTTTCTAAAGATGAGACCTGCATGTGTACCTATATTGAGCATGCACACACCCATGTGGGCATATTTAATTGTGTGTGCTCGCGTGAAGATGTGTGTGTGTGTGTGTGTGTGTGTGTGTGTGTGTGTGTGTGTGTGTGTGTGTGTGTTTATTCCTGATTGAATAGAGGAATGTTACTCTCAGCTGGTTGTTGTTGGCAGACAAAATAAAGCCCAGTTCAGGCCAGTTAAACTTTGAGATTCTCACTGCTGACAAAACTCAGACTTGAGGGGAGAGAATGAAAGAGAAGAGAAGAGTGTGAGAAAGAAAAAGCTTGCTGGTTGGTGGTTGGGGGAGGGATTTTTTTTTTCTTGAGAAAGTGAATAATGTCATCGTTGATTTAATTAGCAAATTCTAGATGTGCTGACAAAGGAAATTTTCTTGGGAGATGCACTGGGTTGTGTCAATGCTCTAAATGAATAGGCAGAGCCGAGTTCCTGGTAATAACAGATGAACAACACAACTCGCCAAACCTCAAACAGTGCATAAATCAATTTGCTGGGAATTAACCACTCGCTTCAAAATTAGGGGTTACTTGACAGGGTTTCAGTGATTAGGTTGTCAGGGACCTGTATTTCTAGCTGGGATTTATCTATCATTGATATAAGTGCATCCCCTTCTGGGCTGCAGACTGACTTGCCTCGGCAGTGCGCAGGCCGAGCTCGAGCTCGGGGAGGGTGGGAGCCCTGCCTTCCCAGGAAACCGACAGCCCTCTGGAGGTCACAGAGGCAGGGAGGAGAGGCCCACTCATCAGAGGGAAGATGTGCTGGCTTTCAGACTCTTCATAATGCCTCTGAAATTAACAGGGGAATTGTGAATGAGGAACTGTATCTCAGAATCCTCCAGACATCACATGACCCCTTTGATAGCATAAAGAGCTTAACAATTTGTTAAACGAGATGCCTAAAAGTGTACAATTGCCCGGAGAAATTAATGAAAAGCAGTAAGTCACCCTGAGGTCAGTCAGCACAGGGAGTTGAATCCATTGTGCCATCAGGGTACTGTGCTCTGGGCCTCTGACTAAGTGCTGGGACCAGCCGCCCCAGAGGAGCACCTTCAGGGGCCTTCGCTCTGGGGCAGGTGGAGGAGGAAGGGGCAGCAATGATCCACCTCATCAGACCCACTGGGCGTGCATTGGGGAAGGGGCGTGGCTTCAGGTCGGATTTCTCATCTGGCATGCTGCCTTTTTTTGCCAGTCCTTCACTGACCATGATGCAGTGCGTTCCTGGCTCCTTAGCAGTGAGCCCTTCCACCTGACAGCTCCTTGCTCTATAGGAACACTTCAGAAATCCTATCATGTTGAATCTGTAATGATCACTGTTTTTTATTAAGCTGGGTCCAAGGGCATGAAGCCTGCAACTTTGTCAAATGTCATGAATATGCAGTACCTGGTCAGAACCATCACCATAATTTGATTGCAGCAGCTCTTAAATCTTGAGCCACATTCTCAGAGATCTCTTGTTATCTCTTCTCTTTCTATTTCTTTTTGCTAATTACTTTTTTCTTCCATTTCCCCCACAAACCTCCAAAGCTTAACCTGGGCTCCCTCTTTTTGCTTGGGGTTTATGAGAAGAGGTGTGCTTGCTCTGCATGGGTGATCTCATGCATCCCCCTCTCACAGTAGTCTCTTAGAAAGCAGTGATGTGCCTTTCTCTTCATTTAATGGACCATCCACACTTCAAAAATCACAGGACTGGAAGAATCCCCAAAGCATTCCTTGGGTGTTCCATCTAAGAGTGTCAAGGTCAACTTAAATGGAATGAGTTTACTGAGAAGTAGAAGAAAATGTTCCTCTTCCAATTAGTAAAAAACTCCAGTGGATTTAACTGTTTACCAGTCATGATATTTCCCTCCTGGAAATGGCTCTCCTACTAATCCTGCTTTTTTCTCATCTCTCTTCCTTTCATCTATGGCCCACTAATTAATCAATAAAGTCCTCCTCAATTTTATTAGGTACTCAACTTTCTTATTCTGATGTCTTCACATGCCAAATGTTTATGTGATGATTATTCTTCTTTACTTCAAAAATGAAACTGACCTATTAATTTCTACAGATCTTTCTGCCACTCTCCCTACTTTGCTTTAGCCATGTCTACGGCCTTCTAGGAAAACTATTTTAAAAACTTTAAGCTATTTCTTTAAAAAATAGTTTTACTGGTGTGTAAATAGTTAAGTCTATTTTAACTGTACAACTCAGTGAATTACAGTAAATTTGTACAACTGTGTAACCCTCGCCATAACCTAACTCTGAAATATTTCCATTGACTTCCCCAAAGAAATTCTACACCCATTAGTGGTCACTCTCTACTTTGTCTCCTCAGCCTTAGGCATCCACTACTCTACTTTCTGTGTTTTTTTTTTTAAATTTTAAAGATGTTTGATATAATTCAGGATTAAGTATACAAGTGGACATCATGCAGGTAAAGTTTGGGCCTCCCTTTGGTTCCCACTTTGCTTGGTTTGAGATCAGGTACCCCTGCTGATGTTGTACTACTCTACTTTGTATCCGAATAAATTTGTCTATTCTGGACATTTCATGTAAATAGAATCACATAATATGTGATTTTTTTTGTATCTGACTTCTTTCACTTAGCATAATGTCTTCAAGGTTCATCCATACTACATCATGTGTCAGCACTTTATCTTTTTCACAGCAGAACAATATTCCATTGTATGGCTATACCACATTGTATTTATCCATTACCAGTTAATGATCATCTGGGTTATGGGTTAAGCCACAGTTTTACCAAGTGCCTGACTCTATATGAACAGGTTCATTTTATGGATCATTCTCTTTCTCTTTTAGAGACCATAAAACTTGTCTATTTCCAGGGAGCCCAGATGTTTTTAAACACATATTTATTTTAATATATCATTTTCCCTGGTTCAATTTTTTTTTTTTTTTGAGTCCTCAGCCTCCCAAAGTGCTGGGATTACAGGCTTGAGCCACCGAGCCTGACTGGTTCAAACTGGAGTCTCACTCTGTCGCCCAGGCTGGAGTGCGTTGGCACACTCATGGCCACCCCAGCATCAACTTGCTGAGCTCAGACAATCCTTCGCCTCAGTCTTCCAAGTAGCTGGAACTACAGGGGTGTGCTACCATGCCCAGCTAATTTTTTTATTTATTGTAGAGATGAGGTCTTGCAAGTTGTCCAGGCTGTTCTCGAACCCGTGGGCTCAGGCAGTCCTCTCACCTCGGCCTCCCAAAGTGCTGGGATTACAGGCTTGAGCCACCGTGCCTGATTGGTTCAAATTTCTTTTAAACAATACTCTTTCTGTCTCTCCAGCTTGTGGCATGTACATTAATTCAGTCAACTAACTAGTGTATTTCATATAATGAGGCAGATAAAATTGATTTCTTGATTTGAATTTGGTCAAGAGATGACCAAAAATAGTTGGTGCAACCTGTCTCTGGTCAGCACACCCCTAAACTCACACCTGCTTCCTTGTTTGTGCATCTTTGCTCACTGGCCATAGGAACCTTTTCCTTAACTGCAAATGTCTTTCTAAAATAGCAAACTCCTAAAAGACTGAGACGATGATGTTCTTCCTAATTTTGATTTGTGACATTATTGAAGATAAGTCATTGCTCTGCATTCTGACACTGAGTCTTCCTCCGTTTTTAAGGAAGACAGCCTGTTTACTGGCATCTAGTTTGAGTTCATTAAGATATGAATATTTTTCCACTGAAGGAAATAAAACACATCTTGGGATAGTTACTGGATTCTGAAGAGTTGAATTTTTAGAAAATGTTCGTGTCTTCTCACTTCTAACCAGGACTAATGATGTTAATGTATTGCTTTGAGAGATCAGTCCTGTCAAAGTTCCTTTATCTGAGCTTCCACCTTCCTTGTCTCACCAATACTGCTTTCCTTGCTACATTTTTTTTTCCTCCTGGATCACCAGGCCATTCCCTCTTGAAGTCCTCTAGAACCAACGTAGCATACTCTGTCCCACCGGAGAAAATAATGCAAGTAACAGCAACAGAAGATGGGAGTTTTGCTTATTATCTGCTTTCTGTGATCATACCAGGATCACAAAAATCACAATGTAAAACTGATCATAGGTAAGGATTCAGTTTGTTTCTGTCCCTGCTCTCATTGGATCTCTGAGTGAGGACTCGCTGTTCTGAAGAGCAGCCTTTGAGATGGTGTCTCTTTCTTTTCATTGAAGAATCGCTCCTCTCATGACGAAAATGGCTGCAGGAACAAAAATGGCTCCAAATGAAGCCATTCTCTTGACAAAGATGGTAATGAGGACAAAAAAATGGCACGAAATCAATTTATTCTCATGACAACCTTAAGATTGTAATGAGGACGAGAAAAACAGTCTGAAATTTATCAATTCTTGTGACAACCTTGAGACAGTAACGAAAGCGGCAAATGGTATGAAATTGGCCCACTCTCCTGACAAACAGTGAAACAAAACCGGAAAATAGCACCATGTTTACCTACCCCCTTGACAGCCCAGAGACTGGAACAAGAACAGAAAAGGTTACACGATTAACCCATTCCTGTCAAAAATAATCTTGAAAGGGTAGCCGCCACAAGTCCTTTAAAAATGACCCCACTAAGGTGAGTTACATATTAACTTCAGACTTGGCTGTGGGATGGCCTTCCTGGTTGGCTTGACTTTCCAGCTGATGGTCATGTTTCTTTATGATAAGTGAAAATTAATTTGGGCTGATCTTACAGACAAGGCAATGCGACAGTCATTCTAGATCAGCTTTTATTTGATGATCTCAAAATGCTCTGTCAATCTGGACTAATTAAAAGAAGAACTCAGAAAGCACATACGTATTGCCACAGTGATACAGACTATCATTCTGGAAATATCCATAAAGGTGACAAGTGAAAGATACAGAGAATGGAATGAACTTTTGGAGTCAACGAAACATAGTTGTAACTACACGTTTCTCAGAAAAATGGTATTCTGGAGCTTGTGTTACTGAATCAGTATTTGTTCCTCCACTTAGTTTCCTCATGCCCACATAAACTCACAAGAGGTCACTGAAGGAGAAAACTCCTTCAGTGAGTTTTCTCCTCAGCAGAATGAGCATTTACTTTACTACTGCTGATCATTTTGGGATTGTCTGGTTATTGGTTAATAATTCAGATATAGGCCGGGTACGGTGACTCAGCCTGTAATCCCAGCACTTTGGGAGGCCGAGGCTAGAGGATTGTCTGAGCCCATGGGTTCGAGACCAGCCTGGGCAACTTGTTGAGACCTTGTCTCTAAATAAATCACAAAAAGTAGCCGGGTGTGGTGGCATATGGCTGTAGTTCCAGCTACTTGGAAGGCTGAGGCAGAAGGACCGCCTAGGTCCAGCAGGTTGAGGCTGCAGTGGCTGTGAGTGTGCCACTGCACTCCAGCCTGGGTGACAAGAGTGAGACTCCAACTCAAAAAAAAAAAAAAAAATTCACATACGTAATTCAGATGCATGATTCAATAGGTCTGGAAGTGGGGGCTAGGTATGATAGGAGTAGACAAACCTTACAATTGAATGTCGTTCTTGAGCACACTCAAGCTTGAGAAGCATCAGTTTATTGTGTTCAAAGGTACTGGTTTGAAGAATATGATTCCTAATCAAAGGCTCCACTCACTAATTCCTTCCTGTTGAAGCTGCTAAGTTCCATCTTTGACATCATTGATGAATAAGTAGTAGAGGGCCAAGTTTTAATGTCAATCTAGGTGCCAGCCAGCTTCCCTGGGGCTTGTAATAATTATTGATGAGTGATTGAATGACAGTGACTGGGGATAATGGCTTGCTTTGCTTGGCTAACAGCTATAGAGGTAATAAAGAGACAGAGGCCTCTCCTGTCTGATTGCTGGTTTTTACTACGTGAAATGTGAAGTGGTCGAGTCTTTCTCTTTGTCTATCTGCCTGTTTACTGTTCCAATTGATTTGGTAGGTGTTGAGTGAGAGGGAAGGAGAATATTTTTTGTTCCCTGAGAGTAGATCAATTTCTTCATTAATACACTTAAACAACTGGATGCTAAACTGAGTTCTAACATTTTCTACTAGGGTTTCTACATTTTTCTCCTCCCCCTTGTTTTTTTCTTTTCTTTTTTTTTTTTGCTGGTGACAGCCTTCTAGTATTTTTACAGAGCTCAAAGAGATGGATCTAAATTGAAAGGTTTTGGCAAAGGCTCTGAGTCTAGTACCTTTCATTCTCACCCTGTTTTGGGATGTGTCAGTCCTGTGAGAACTGCATGAACATTCCATAACTGTTTCCCCAGGCCTTTTCTCTGGAGTCCTCTCAGTGCAATCAGTGGCCTCAATGGTCTGAGTATTTTCAGCCAAGTTCGAGGTCAGGCCATTGCTGAAGTAGCTACTACAGGAATGAGTAAAGATTGCTTTTAGGTTAACATGAATTTTTGTTGTATGACAAGTTGGCACAATTCTGTGTTTTATTTTAACAAGTCTAGGTGGCCCAGGAGCCAGGAAATTGGATACAAGGTTGGGGATTTTCAGATCAATGTCAGTAGACATGCAAGAGGCTGGAGGGAGTTTAAGGTGGGAGAGGAGGCAACTTTCAAGTAGGTAACCTCAATTCAGGGATCAACAAAGTCATGAGGCTAATAGTTTGGTTGAGTTGGGAGGAATTGAATGATAGGTAAGGACAGGGGTTCCTTCTTGCTGGTCAGGGCTGGAGGAGAGAGAAAGAGCACAGAGCATGCAAGAGAAGGAGAGAGGAAGACAGACCAAGATCAACACACAAATATACTTTGAAAGCAATAATTAAGTTACTTCTTGGTGTTCTCTTTTTTATTTTAAATGATCTCAAGTATCTTTTAACCTTTGTTCAAGGAATCTGGCTTCTTCTTAATCATTTTTGTCACTCTTTTCTGCATTCTCTCCAGGTTTCCCTGTAAGTTCAGAAGTGTTATCTCATTTCTTTTCACAGCATACCCATGAGGTAACCAGGGTCATTGCTAAGCTCAAATTTACAGATTGGATGAAAGTAAGGCACATGGTGAGTAGATGATTTACTCAAGGTCAGAATGTAAGTAAGTGTCAGGGCCAGAATTAGACTGAGTCCCCAGGTTCTGCTCCATGGACCGCTTCTCTCCCACTTCTGTCTCCTGAGTGGCATGACAATTACTCAATTTCAAAACTCCTTTTAAAGGATTTTTAGTTTGCTTCATTCAGAATTTTATTTGTAAAAAGTTAAAGAAAAATGTATAATTGCTTTCATGTGGCTGTGTGTCCATTTCTTCTTCATACACTTATTTAAGCTATATTTATACCCAGAATCTGTTTTACACATGCACAAATGCCTCACAACACAGGTTAGCCAAACAAATGAATAATTTTTACAATTTCTGGCTAATGGTTCCTGATGAATTTTGAAGGCTATGGATTCTTTTCACATTGGGTTGTGGAAGTGTAAAGAAAGTCCCAGAAAAGATACTAAGTCTGAGATGGCGAGAGATCATGCTCAATTTTAGACCTGAAGATAGTCCAGGACAGGAGAAGGTCCTACTTTTTTTGCATATCGTCTAGTACCTTCTTCCAGAATTCTTCCTTAAAGATTTCCAATCCAGGAGAAATGTCAATGCCAGAGAATAAGCAGAAAATTGTCCAGATTTTTTTTCCCTGTAATAATGAGATGTTGCTGTCTTGGAAACCACATGGCATGTAGCAAGTTGTCATGTCTGCATCCTGTGGGGTTTACAGCAGTGATGTGTTGTCAAAATGGGCTTTGCTAAAGCTAAGTGCCCATGTCCAATATAATCCCTGCTACATAGGTGATACTCAATGAACTGTTGAGAAATCTTTAGTTCACTTTCATCTGTTGTATTAGAAGGGGCAGCACACCACTTCTGAGGTTTTTGAGTGATTCTCTGCCTGTGTATTTCCTTGACTATTCAGTAATTCAGGCAAAGAAGGGAGTACTTCTGTTTCACTCATCATTGTGTCCTTGTACCCACTACCATGTCCTGAACAAGGTAAATTCTCAAGAATTATTTGCTCAATCATGAAAACAACAACAAATGAGCCTACTTCCCAGGTTTTGGGAGGAAGGCAAAGCTGATATTGCCACATCTCTGCCTAAAATTATTCAAGGACGAGGAAAGGAAAATGGTTGTTGCCCTTCAGTGAGTCATAGCCTACAAGACAGACCACCATAACTGAGTGACATTGGATAAAACGCCATGGTACAGTGAGGGGAGAAAAGAGGAGAAGTCTGTTCAAAGGGCTCATGACAGTGCTGTTGCAGCAAGATATTGTGGTGAATCTTAAAGGCTGATGGCACAGAGGAACTCCAGTTATGTTTTGAGCAAAGACAACATGGTTGAAACATGCCAATATGCCTACTTGGAAGGAAGCAATGGTCACTTGGTGGTATACCTCTTGGTATCTTTTTGAAAGGATCGAGCAATTAATATATTTTCAAAACAACTTATGCCTTTTCTTTTTAAGGAATGGAATGAGGGGACATGACCAATTCCAGCCGTATAAATAATAAACAAAGATCACCATGTCAAATTTCAGAGATCCACACTTAGTGAATACAACAATAAAATTTCAAAACCTCCACTAATAAGCAATCGCATTTACTCACCAGGGATCGAGCGTTAAGTTGTCCCCTTTACTTGGTGACAAATGTTATTCCTGAGTGTGTGTGGGGCCATGTTGCATTCACCCAAGTGAAATACAAGAAGGATGAGCGAGATAAGAAAATCATTTTAAAGCCTCCTGTTATTAAAGTCAGCATTTCCCAACGTTGGTGAACCAGTCTTTGAAAAAGTATTCATGGTTAACCTCAGCACCGCAGGGTCACGGGTACGACCCTAGCTGGCTCACAAAACCCGCGAAGGAAAAGGAGGAGGGTGGGTGGAAGAGCAGGAACACATGCCCCCAGCTCCCAGGATGTGGACTTTCACACCACTGTCTCACTTCTCTCTAGAATGAATGATGCCAGAAGACTTGATTATTTCTTTACTAAAATCTCTCTTCAGCGCCAACAGTAAGGAAATGAGTGTCTAAAATTTATATTCCACATAGACTTCTGTGTTTGTTTTGAACAGTGTCAATGGCTCCTGGGTTCATGGGTCAGCATAAGGTATTTATCCACTTTTCTCAATTTCCATGATGGAAAATAGGATTTATATAAATTTCCATCTTAACTCAAAGGAGACCTTATACACATTTATGATCAGGACAAGCTTAAATATTTTTGGCTCATGGATGAATATTCAAGTGTATAGAATTTTTCTTGCCTTTTTTCCTTGGATTTCAGCCATATATTTTCTTATGGAAAAAAAAATCCATTGTTACAATCACCGTTGCTCTATATGCCTCCCACTAATGTGCTTCTGGAGAAACAGCTTTTAAATGAGAAGTAACGGGAGCTGCTCTGATTGAAACAAACTGGTGTTGATTGCTGATCAGCCATCTGTAAAGGAGGCCACCTCGGGAAGGATATAAGCTAATGAAAAGATGGGCCTGATTTGGGAGTGTGATGGGCTTCATGCCACCGGCCGGTGTGAGTGGCATGAGATTACAGCCGTGCGAGGAGAGGTAGATTGAGAATAAGTAACTTCTGTCTTAAAGATTAAATGGCAAATTTGCTATTAAATGTGAAAGACATAAAATGGAATTATTGCTTTGAGGATGTTAGCTGTGGCCATATACACTCGCAGACGGCACGGCGACCTGTCCTCTTGTTGTTAACACCACACTCTTCCTGTTGTGGCTCAATTAATACTCGTCCCAATGTGCTGGTTAAAGATTTGGCGAACAAAATGGTAACCCCTGGGGTGGCTCGTGCAGCCCTTTCTGCACAGAGTGCTTCCTATGGCTTTCCTTCTTCCAGTGAGTGACCTTCTGAACTAGTAAATGTTATTGATAAAGTCATTAGGTGGCCCAGAAGCCAATTGAACATTCTCAGGGATGTCGATGACCACAGGGTGACTTGGGAAGGGACACTGAGAGGCTTCCAGCTGCCCCCTGACCTAGAGAAGTGGCTATGGAGTCCCAGGAGTCCAGACTTGTGTGGTTATAACCAATGTAGAACCAGAGGATAATTCTAATGATGCTCCAAATTGCCAGAACCTTCTGATTCACTGAAGCAGGACCCCAGAAGCTCTGCCCCACATGGTGGAAAGTGTTCACGCTAGACCTCAGGGCCCAGGCATAGGCACCCCAGAAATATTCCCTGAATAAATAAAAGTAAAGGAAAACTTCAAAATGTAGTTAAGTGTAGAGTTTGTATCACCCTGCCTGGCTCTGGACACAGCCTCCTTTTCTTATTCAGTCTGTTTGTATGCACCAGGTGTAGAGAGACATTTTCCTTGGTCCCCATACCCTATATTTGAGACTGTGAATGTTTGAACTGTTTGTCTTCTCTTGTCTCCCTGACATCTGGTAATTTTCTATAAAGTCAGAAAATCTGAAGAAGCAAATTCTTACATTTCTCTGGTTCTGCTTTTCAGCTCATTCCAGGTCTAGACTCTAGCTGTTGACTTGTGCTACAGTTTTCACTGCCATCAGCTAAAGGCTCAGCTTGGTAATGGCTTATGCTGTGGCTACGAGGGTCCCTTTAGATTTTCAGAAAATCCCAGTGGTTCTTTGGGATCAGACTTGGGCAGCCTAGATTCTCATCTTCCTTTCCAGCTGTGACAGAGCTTGTGTTCCCCCTCATTCTGGGGCAATGTGCAGCCAGAAGCCCATCTTGTGCAGACCTCGTTTTCTTTGTGGGACTGTTGGCTTTTGTGGGACTGTTGGCTGTGCAGATTCTAGGAAACTCTTGCTTTGCATTCTGGTATTCTGTTAATTTCCCAGGCAATCTTAATGTGTTTGGTGAATGAGTGAATGAATGAATGAATGTGAAAACTGGCAACAGTCCCTTAAGATGTCCCAGTCTGGTCCTAATGCCCTCTTGCCACCAGAATTCTGCTCCCAGCAAGCCCAAACATGATTGTAGAGAATAGAAAGAGCTGCCAGGTCTTTCAATCATCCCCGTGCTTGTGTGAGCACGTGGGCCAGCTTGGAAGTGATGGGCTGTGCTGTGTGGCACTTTATTGTGTAAAGGCTTACGTTCTGCTATATTGCATCATTTTATATGCTTATGTGACTTAAGATTATAGGGCACAATCAATGAAATGAAACACAAGTAGTGAAATAAAGTAGATAACACTATCCTTTAGATTGGATATGCATCATTAATTCCTTTCCTTCTCTTTTTTTTCTCCTTTAAAATTGGCCCATATGAATTTACTGCACATGAAATCAGAGGGCTACAGCCACCGGCTTGTGCCGTGTATATGGTGTGCAGACTGCTTCCTGGAAATCTTCTTCCCTGCTACTGTGTGGCCTGGATCTGCCACCATGCCCTGCAGCCTTGGGTTGGAGACTCTCTTGACACGGCCTGGTGGCAATGCCAAATAATATGATAGTTATGTGAAGACGACAATGTCAACAGGGATCAGAGTGAGAGAACCAAGCTCATTTTCACTTTTGACCCAAGAAGGACTCCTTCCCAGATTTTCTGATGTGAAAGGCTCATGCACTAATTAGCACTGTCTCTTGCCCTCAGCATCAATTTTGAAAGTCACCAGTTCAAACTGAACACCCAGAAACTTGGCAATATAATCCAAAGGATATCCAAACAGATTTCAAATTAATCAGCTTAGGAGAACAATTTGCTAGTTATAATAAGACTCCATATTTACATGGTACTTTTTTCTATTATTGTTCTTACTGCTAATAATGCTGGAATAAATATTGATTATGTACAGTTCAGCATTCAACAGACTTGCTATCTTATTAATTCACAAAACATCTCTTTTAGAAGGTCACTGCGTGCACTTAAGCTCATGCCTCCTCTACCCACTGGTGTTCCTTGCTGGACAGGACAAACCTCTTACTCCTTCAAAGACGGCCTTCACTTACCTATACCAGGGTTTTCTCCCTTGGGTGTAGGTCCCTACCTGGAGCTGATTCTGAATATTTTCTTTCGCATCACTCTGTTTGGGTTTCAAGGTTGTCTTTGTTGTCCCATCCCATCATGGCCCTTTTATATGTGTCCCTACATATACACGGGTCCCATGCTTTCCTTGCCGCATGCTTTCTGGCCTCTCTCTTCCTTTGTCCTGGCTCCTGACAGTGTCCTGCCTCGTAGCTGGTTATCAGTCCAGTATGGCATCTAGCTTCAGGATTCCCATGTGTCCTGCAGTCCATGTGCTGAGATCTTGGACAAAATGCTTGCTTACAGTCTCCGGAAACATCCAGTCTCATTGCCCCTCCTTAACCCCTGCCCCTAAGAGAAAGGAGATTGGACACCGCTTGGACTAATCGTCCTTCTTATATCTGGAGTATTTTTATAGCAACACTTCTTGCAAAGTGATTTGTGGTGACCTTGAGAGACAGTTACCTTTCTACCCCCAACACAGTATCTGACATATGGTAGACATACAATACATATTTGCTCAATAAATTAATTTCCCAGTAACTTTGGAGGGAGAATGCTGCATGCTAAATATTTCATTCATTCATTCATTCATTCATCAATCATTCTTTCAACATATATTTATTGAGCATCTGTTTGGTCCCAAGCACTGTTCCAGGCAAAGACTCCTGCTTTCAAGGAGAAAGTATTCGAGAGGAGGGAACAGACAAAATATGGTAAATAAGCACACCGAATAGCATCTGAGAAGGTGATCAATACAGTGAAAAAATACAGGTGAGCAGGGTCAGGGGAATCAGCTGTGCCAGAAGCAGAGGAACCTGTTGCAAAGTTGATACAAATGGCATTTGACCTGGGAAAACGGTCTTTGACTAATATGGGAAGGAGGAGGAGAATCAGTTATGCAGATGCTCGAGGTAGGGGATGGCTGTCCAGGCAGAGCAGGTAGACAGGGCAGTGGCTTACTTGAGTCCCTGGAGCAGGGTGTGTGGGGGAGGGGAGGTCAGGGTGCATCATGGGTAAGGAGGGGCCCTGTAATGCAGCAAGGACTCTGGTTTCCCTTCTCAGTGAGCGGGAGTCTTTGAGGGCTTGGGCAAAGCAGTGATGTGACTTGACTGTAGGGACAGAGTGGGCACTAAGAGAGCTGGTGGAGGCAATTGTGATAATGCAGGCGAGGGAAGAGAAGGGCTCAGGCTGGGCTGGGAGCCATGGCAGGGGAACCAGGTTAAAGGCTCTGAGAAGTTCTACAGTAAAGAGTCCCTGTTCAACTTTGATTATCTTCACTTGCCAAACTTATCTGAGCACAGACCCTTGTTTTTTTGCATATTATCACCTGATGCCCTGTGTCTCTGTGTTCCACAGAACACCGTTTGGGAAATGATCTAGACACGTATGTCTGCCAGTTGCTGGAGACAAGGCCACCCACAGCTTCCTTGGTACCTTGAAATGGGTGTCTAAGCCATCCAATGTGTTATCTCAGGTGGGGGATATTATTACTCCCACTTTACAGAAGATGAGACCAAGGTTCTGAGAGATAAGGTGTCTTGTTTAAGTTGCACATGCATAGTAAACAGCAGAGTGGAGACTGGTACCCTGGGGACTGACTGCAGAGCCCCTGCTCCCGCCTCTGAACCTCCCTTGCTCATATTCCCCTTCTGAAGGTGTGACTGTTCTGCCTCTGGCTGCTGCTGATTCCGTTCCTCCCTCTCGGCCCAGCACCTCTGTGCATGATACTCAAGGGAGATGCTTTCCTTGCTGCCAGCTCTGTCACCTACAGTTCTTGCTGCACAACCCTGGTGCTGACAGGACACCCTTTCTGTGCTACCCAGTCACAGTGTCTCCAGAGGGGCTGTGAGTTTTGGGGTTCCCTCAGCATGCTGGGAGAAGCTATTGATTTTGTTCCTTTAAAGTAACTGAAAGAGCCTTGAGCAGAGTGTTATTCGCAAAAACCTTCAGGAAACAACCTCTTATTTTGAAAATATCTGTACTTAACTTGCCAAAGCCATGGCTCTAGTGAGAACTGCTGCTGCCCCAGCCGGAAAAGCATCTTTCCCAGCTGTTGAGAATCCATCACCCCTTTCTTCTTGTTCTTCTCCCAACACATAGGTTCGTACATGCACGCAAAAGAATCCAGGATGGACTTAGGAAGTATTACTTTAAAACAGGGTAGTGGCTCACATAAGGGCTGGCTGGACCCCTTTTAGACCTTTATTCATGATTCTGAGAAACCACAAAAGCTTCCGAAAGCATTGTGTCCTCATAATTGGGCATGGGCCTCTCCTCTGTTTTCTGCATTTCTGGGAGTGGGCAGGGTGAGAAAAGATAAACTTTCCAAGTGAAATCCAAGAAAGAAGCAGATATGAAAGCTGAATTTATGAGGAGTGTGTCTGTGGGTCTGATCTGCAGAGAGGAGAGTCTCTGTACTGCAGAGGAAACCAACTTAACCAAGTGTTTAATGAGAGTGTGACACGTGAACATCTACTGGACACTCCATAGCCACCCTGGGGGTAGACGCTTTCTCCCCATTTTACAGAAGACACTGAGCCTGGGAGCCTTGGGCAAACCCCACAGCCAGTGAGGTCCCTATAAGGCCCCTGTCCTCACCCCCTGCCTTTGACATTTCCTGCAGCAATTTCAGGGCAACTGTCCATCTGGCTGTCTCTCTCGGGAGTCCATTCTCCCTCTACCATCTTCTTTCTGGTGGAGAAAGTAGCACCCTTCTTCCTTCAGAGAAGTGAGATGCTAAACGGCCGCACTGTCCATTTCAGTAACCAGCAGTTAAAGATGACGCAAATCCTAGAGTCTATCTTTGCATGTATTTTTACTATCTTTAAAGCAGGAAATCCTTGCTTTTAAGATCTGGATTGACAAAGTTATTAAAAGCCATCCAACTTAAAGCTGCTGATGGTGGCAGGTCCACCTGGCTTTCTGGGCTGTGATGTCCTTTTTCCGTGGCTGAAGCCATTTCCCCCAAGGGGCGAGCCCTGTCCAAGCTCTGGGGATAGCTCTAAGGGTCAAGACCTCTACCCACCCTGTGCCTGAGGCAGTGCTATTGACCTTGAAAGGTGCTGTCTTGTGGAAAGGCTTCTAGCTTTGGCCCTAGATCCAAGTAGACCTGGGCCTGAGTCTTAGTTAAATGCCTTCCAATCGCTAGGCCCGTTCCCTATCTCTTTAATGAGGACAGTCGCCACCACAGCAATGACCATGGTAAAGGCTGCTCTGATCCATGCAGGAAGCATATTTGAAGCACTTGCGTTCACTGGCACAGGTGAAGGGCTTCAGTGCTATCACAGTTGCTGCCATTGTTTCTGGTGCTGTTCTTTCTGCTTGAGTCACAGAATCCTACTCCCTGGGATCCCCTGCCAGGGTGTCCTATGAGCATTCTAGGGGTGTCCTGTGAGCATTCTAGGGGTGCCCCGTGAGCATTCTGCGCTTGGTGGTGGGTCCTTCTAGCCAGCTCAGTATCTGAGAATAACCGTGTCTTCATTACTCGGTGATGGGTGGTGCCACCCTCTGTAAGCAGAATGCACCCTTCACTAGGGTGGTCCCCGGGTACCTGCTCCAGGCCCACAGGGGAACCCAGTTTGGGCCAGCTCCCTCCTGCCATCCCAGCCTGGCCTGTGCTCAGCTGGGGTTCAAAATATCACAAAAATAACATTGTGTGTCAACGAAATCAAGTGTGACTTACAAGTGACCTTTGCTTGGGGAATGCCAGACTCCAGCCTCTCCCTTTCCTGAAGGGCACGTAAGTCAAGTTTTCTCCCACAGCCCTACTTTCCTCTCCTGCTAATGCCAGGGCCTTAGAAGCACACAGGGTCTCATTTTTGTTGGGTTATTGATGGGCCTGAGTATTTCCCCAAGCACATAATTTTGGGTGATTTGAGTTTCGTGTTGGATTTCCTGGACGTCACTGCTGTTGCCGAGCCAAGAGCCCACCCTTCCTGTGGCAGTCACTGTGGACAAGGCCCACAATGTTCCTGCTGGGGGCTGGGTGGGCAGGGGCTGCACAGAGGACTGTGACAGGAAGAGTAAGAAGGAGAAGTGTCCTCTGCAGCTGGTGGTTTAAGGCCCATTCTCTCTGGCGTGAGGTGAGGAGCCACGCAGGGGAGTCTGGGAGCGAGACTCTCTGATGGCGCCTTGTGTACACCTCTTGTGTGGCGTGCGCCACTTGTGTGTTCAGCCCCTTGCTGTCTGGGACTCTGCTCATTATTCCATAAAACCCATTGTCAGTCAACAGCCATCAATCACGTGCAATTCACGCGTACCATGGATCTGTCAGGCATCAAAAGACTGTTAGGGTTGTTGTGATTACCCATTCATGAACCATTTTGACTGGAAATTTCACAGACCTTCCCTCTTGCTACAAAGAATGGGGAAAGTGTAAATCAATCATTTAAACAATTTGTCAGTGATGTCTATTTTTTGGCAAGAGAAAACCACTTCTCACATCCTGTTGCCTGGTTTCGGCCTCAGCAAACACTTTTTGCCTTTATGGAGATGGGAGGTTCTGTTTCTGGAAGTGGGAGATCCATGGCGAAACCTAATGCCACTTGGTGTTGTGAAGGTGGGAATGTGATTCTCATCCTCCTGCCCAGTAGTGGATTCACAGTTCTGAGACAAAGAGAGGAAGATGTCTGGAGAGGGAGAAGAAGGGGGAAGGCATTCTGGGATTACTCCCAATCTTGAAATGGAAGTGTTTCTGACTCTCCAGCCTGGTGCTTGGACAGCTGCTCCATCTCACATGCAGGAACCTGCCTTGGATTTGCCTCTGAGCAGGAGGGTCTCCGTGGAGCCAGCAGCTTAGGCTAGGTTGGGCTCTGTCATTGTACGGGAGGATGTCTTCCCTTCTTCTGTTTCCCTTCCTTTTGCTTCTCTCACTGAGCTTCACCATCTTGTGACCAGCACTGACAAATTAGCTTTTGTCCAGCTGATAATCACTTCGGGTGTCGCTCTTTCTTGTCTTTGCAGCAAGTGAATTCACAGAAAACCTGGAACTGCCACTCTGACCCCTTCTGGCATCCAGGCTGACAAATGTTCCAGGGTTGGAGACCTGGTGGGCACTGCCTTGTGAACTGCCATGGTTGAGGCTGTGCACATGCACAGAAGGAACAAGGAGATGTCAGAGCCCAGAAACGTAACCACTTCTCAACCAAGGCCTTCCTGTTGACTTGTCCAGGAAGGTGACTTGTCCCTTGCAGTGCAGGACACGTGGAAAGAATAATCAAATAAATGCAAACTGTTAGTTGTCCAACCAATCAACGGGTCAACTTTCAACCAACCATGAGGAAAGAATGGGAGTAGAACAAAAGTTCCGTCAGATGAAATGAACTCAGAAAGAACTGAGGGTCTGACCCCAAAGGGGTAGTTAAGAATCTTCTCTGAGAGGCTCCCTCATTGGCCACTGGCTTCTAAAAACCCCAAATGTGCGTGAAACTCCCAATATCAAAGGGAGGAGCATCTCCCTGTGCCTTGTGTGTTATCTATGCTTTGCCTCCATGCCACACACACGTTGATGATAATGAGGTGTGTTGCAGGCAGGTGCACTGTGTTTATCTCTGCTGCCCCTGGACAGCTGTTGTGGTAACATGATATCTCAACCACAGTGGCAAGTGAAGGGGTATCCCTTCTCTGGAGTGACAGCAGAACGCTCTTTGCTCTCCCTTGGTCAGACCCTGGTGGCCCTTCCTCTTCCCCTCTGATTGCTGTGGCCCACTCTAGCCTAGCACCTTGCACACCTGTAGCTCTGGAGTGGCCACATGCCAGCCAGGGGCTCCAGTCTGCCATCAGCCTGACTCTCCAGGTCACTCTGAAAATTCTGTGTCCTTGATATCATCTTGACCTACTGAAATGCCACCACTGTTTTCCAACCCCCGTATGTAACCCCTAGATACTCACGTGTATATTAAATTGGAAAAACCCAAGAAGTCGGTTATAAGGTAGCAGCTTCCAGAATCTGTCTTGCTTGGTCTTACTTGGTAAACGCAGTCAAACCTGGACGTTCCCTCAGATTGCATCTGCCTACAAGCTGTGGCCATCCTTGGCAGAGGCTTGTTTCGATATCTTTACTCATCAACAGAAGCTTCAAGAAAGCAATCACCCCAGAGAAAGTCAGAAGGGAGGCAACGTAAACAAATACAACAAAATGAATATATTCAAAAGGCACTGCAGTTACATATGAGGAAAAACAAGCAGTGATGAGAGCCAGGGATTTATGATCATGAGACACAGTTTGAGTCTCCTCCAGGGTTATAAATAAAACAGGTTATAAAGGAAAACAGTAAGTCCTTCTCTATGTCTATGACGTTCCCAAGCTGTTATCTATGGAATCTGCCATTATGTCTAGTCTGCCGGGCACATAGATGTGGCCTCCAAGTTGTGGTTGGCCATCTTTGCTCCTGTGACGACAAGTTCAGATAACACTAGAGACTACTTTTTATTTTGTAAATACTTGGGTCAGAAGTGGTTTGGGTACTGGTGCTACCAAGTCTGGGGCCTATATTAACTGCATAGCACAGAGTCTAATTGCTCTTGTCTGATATTCCGTTTAGATGCAATCATTGAAATGTCATGTTTACCTGTGATAAAGAAACAGAAATGTCATTTCCAAACAATTTGTCCCTTTGATTTTTAGCAATAAATAATACAGACTTCTCTGAGTCTCAAAGTCTGGTGTCTTACCTCTCTCCTTCTTACTTCTCTTTTGTCATTTTGTTTGGGCATTCTTGTCCAGTGGACTAATTCACCAGCTACCATTTGGGGGTTTCAATAGTGAAAAGCTTATTGTTTCAGATGAGGTGCACTGTGAACTAAAAAAAAAAATACCAACAGTTGTGATAATCAGATAGCCCCCTTTGTGTTATTTTTGCATGTGTGAAATTTGCAGAAAGGAAAATGCATTTTCTCTCCTTTCCTGCATAAAAATATGAAGATGCTACTTAAAGAATCATGCTGAAGATTAATTTTCAGAATTAATTGTGAGTAAAGCTGATATGTTTCAAAGACAAAGATTGTTGCCATGTGACCAGTGTGATCGTTTATTAGCAGCTCCATGTCAAAACTCCATGAGGGTGTCAACTACAGAATGAACCTGAACTGGGGTGTGAGAGTGAATTGTTGCCCGCTGGTTGCTGAATCCACTTGGCCAACTTGAGTGAAAAGTTTCCCTTCCCCATCCTTCCAGACTAGGCTTAGCTGGGCTCTGCTGAAGCACAGGACCCTCTATAGGAGAGGAGCAGGGATATGCTGAGGGCTGAACCTTCTCAAATATTCAAGCAGAGTCTCAAATCCACTTGTGGAAGCCATTAGAACAGATGAGTTGAATGAATCTTTAATCAGTCAGGCCAAGAGAATTTGTGAGGCAAGCTGAGATTTCCTGTCCTTCTAAGCATATTCAGTAATCCTGGGAAGAACATTCTAAATCATGTGTGGACCACACACTTTTCTTATTATTATTTAAAAATGAGTAGAGAAAAACCTCAAGGAGAGAGCTGTGCTTCTCCAACTTGTATGTGCTCTTCAGTGACATGATTCCTGGGTCTGCGGTTTTGTATTGCTATCAGCTCCCAGGTGATGCTGCTGCTGGTGGTCTATAGACTACTTCTGAGTAGCAAGGTCTTAGAGGACATGCAGGTGTGTTACCTTCCACTGCATACCTCTAAGGAGGCTCTGCAGCATGACGCAGGAGGCTAGCGCTTGCGTAAGGAGCCCATGTGCTTGCTAACATTCAATTTCAGAATATACCGTGTGAAGACTATCTCTGAATGTTTGAAAATAGTTTTTTAAAAAATCTTAGTGAACCTCTCCTTTAGCATAAATCATATTTATTCTATTTATTTGCACAGAAAACCCATTTTGCTTAGCTAATGCTGGTGTAAATTCTATCCCAACCTTAAGCAGACCTTTCAAAAATTCTGTCAGTTGAAAAGATACCATTCACTATAGAGTGAGGTATAATATCAGACTTGAGTGTTTTGTGTCCCAATCAGTGGTGTTTGGTTTCTGAAGGAACAAACCCTTCCAGACAGGACAAATTTACCTCAGTGGTGACTGCCCGGGCAGGAGCCCTGGGAGTCCATTTGCCAACTCGTGGGGCTTCCTTCTCCTCTCAAAGTCGTAAAATGAAGAACAGGAACATACAGTAAACTCGCACAATAAAAAGAATGTTTTTCTCTTTGGGTGAGTAGGTTCTATATTTCCAAGATTGTTTTAACTGAAATACCTCGTGGTATTTTATTGACATTTTCAAATAGTGTATTTATTTTCAAATAAAAAGAGGGAAAAACTCAAATACTTTTTTAGATGACTTTATCTCTCCATCAGCTACCAAAATACTTGTAAACACACTTAGAGCCAGTTGTTCTTGAACTACTCTGTTCTCACTGGACAATAAGTATTGGTGTATTGAATTGAATTGAAACCAGTGAAGGTATTTTAGTGTGGCCAGATGTGATCAGTGACTCAAGTGGAACAGAAGGCCAAGTTCACTTTTCTTGCTTCTCTCTCCCCTTGTTCTTTTTTTTTTGAGTTGGAGTCTCACTCGGTCGCCCAGACTGGAGTGCAGTGGCCACTCCCGGCCACTGCAGCTTCGCCTGCTGGGCTCCAGCGATCCTTCTGCCTCAGCCTTCTGAGTAGCCGGAATTACAGACATGCGCTACCACGCCCAGCTGATTTTTTGATTTATTGTAGAGATGAGGTCTCGCTGCCCAGGTGGGTCTCGAACCCGCGGGCTCAGGCAATCCACTCACCTCAGCCTCCCAAAGGCGCGGGATTACAGGCAGAGCCACTGAGCCCGGCTTCCCCTTGTTCTTAATAATGAGTGGAAAGTACACAGAAATACCCACTGTACTTCAGTATGTATACCATGTAGTATATATCTCCGTATACTCTAGTATATGGAAATGAACATTTAAAAACTATCTTGTACTCTGTAAACATTAGCAGAGGCAATGGGTGTTGTTAATTATGTGACCATTTCTTGGTCCACTCAAGTGAAAAGTTCCTCTATGTAGCGTGTGTCACTGTCACTCAATGTGTACTTGTGTGTTTTAAAAAACTCTATTTCAGAGGTCAACAATTTGTTGAATGTTTGACCAAGATTCTTTTATATGGAAGCTGTTAGATAGAGAAAGATACATTCAGGAGGAACTTGACTACTATATTCTGAGAACCATATTGAGTGTTTCTCAAGTTATAGTAGATTCTCTAGTTCCTATTGAGTATATCTTTTCGTATCCAGTAGCTTCTGTATAAAAGGATCTTGACCCATGGAATCATCTAATAAATAACAAATCCTTTAAGGTATATAATCTAGTAATTAGAGCAGATAAGTAAATAACTAGTCATGAAAGGACAGAACCGAGTAAATGCTGTCATAGACACGCAGGCAATGTGCTGGGAGTGAAGAGAAGAGATTGAATAATAACGTCAATAATAAGATTGGGAAAAGTTTCATGAAGAAGACACTGGGTGATCAAAATTTTGTAAGAATATATCATATGGCATGGTGGAAAATTGACCTATAATGGAATGTCATGGGTCCTGTTACTGAGGGCCTCAAATTCTGGGCTAGACAGTTTGACTTATTCTTTAGGCAAATGGGAGCCATTGATGCTTGCTTAGGAGAGCATCCTCCTTTGTGTCCAGTGACAAAGGAGAAGTCAGAAGTACAGCAAAAATTATAGACTTATTGTCAGTCTCAAACTGCTATTTCAGCTCATTTTTGTTGCTAAAAAAGAAAAATTGCAAGTCCAGATATTAGTGATCAGTTTCAAGTATGCTTCGTTATGGTCTTTCATAGCAAAGTGCTTCTGTGTAATCATTAGGAATGGGGCAAAAATTGAGACAATTCTTGCTGCAGTAGTCTCTTTGTAGATTCTTCAGCCTGTGTTGGAGAAATTGTGCATTATTTATTTTTAATCTATTTCAACTTACAGAAAAACTGCAGGAATAGTACAGAGAATGTTCCTGTACCCATTGCTCAGAGGCCCTTTCAGATTTAACAGCTGTCCACCGATGCCCAATGGACCCAGTCCAGGATCACAGGCTGCACTGAGTTGTCTTGTCTCTCTAGTATCTCACTCTGTGATAGTTTCCTCAACTCTCATGACCTTGGTCTAATTGGAGATTAGAGGCTAGTTCTTTTCGCAGTCTGTTCCTCAATTTGGATTTTTATGTTTCTTTAAGTGCAGGTCCAGACAGTGCACCTTTGGCAGGAACATCAGAGAAGGCGAGTGCTGTCTTCTCACTACACCCTCTCAGGTAGTACAAGATGCAGGCCTGTCCCACTGCTGGTGAAGTCACCTTTGCCAATTCCCCCACTGAAGAGTCACTTTCTAATCTTCATTGTAGGCACCAAGTATTTTGTGAGGAGATGCTTTGAGAGCATGCAAAAGTCTTTCTTTAAGCAACCCTCACATCATAGTTTAGTACCCATTGATGGCTCTTACCTGAATTAATTACTATTGGGATTGTTGCCGAGTGGTGACTTTTCAATTACATCATTGTTGATACATTTATTAGTTTCCTTTTTTATTATTAAGAAGAAATTTATCTTGTTCTCATTTAGTCATTGATGTATATCCATATGGACACTATGATTACTATTTTATCCAATGGGTTATCCATTTACTATCATTATTTATGTTGATTCTTAATTGTCTAGCTTTGGCCAGTAGTCACGCTCCCAAGCTTCCTGCTGTGTCCTTTTGACAAGTTCTTATCATTCTCTGGGCACTTTCTTTCCTTCTATCATGAAAATAGATTCCAGTCTCATTTGTCCTTTTTCCACACCAGTTTGGTATCAGCCACTCTGGTAGTGGAGAGTCATGTTTAGAGACCAAGAACTAGGTGCTAGATGTGCTCATTTCTACCATAGTACTGCTGCTCTCAGGTCCTCAAAGCTAGAAAACATATGTCCCTAAGTATGACTATTTGCACAATAGAGGTGTATACATACCCAGATTTGTGTCTCTTCCAGTATCTGCTTATCCACCTATTCTCCTGCCATCTGTCTATCCATCTATCCATCTTCTATCTATCTCTATCCCTCCATCATCTACCAGTCTACCTATCTGTCTGTCTATCTATTTACCTACCTATCTATATCTATCATCTCCCTCTGACAACCTATGTCATCTACCTGTCTATCTATCTATCTATCTATCTATCTATCTATCTATCTATCACCGTCTTCCTCAGTCTACCTATCATCTATCGTCTACCTACCTACCTATCATCTCCCTCTGTCTACCTATGTCACCTATCTAGCTATATATCTATTAATCATCTCCTTGTCTACCTATCATCTATCTACCTACCTACCTATATCATCTCCCTCTGACTACCTATGTCATCTATCTATCTATCTATCTATCTATCTATCTATCTATCTATCTATCTACCTACCTACCTACCGATCTCCCTCTGTCTACCTAATATCTATCTGTCTATCTACCTACCTACCTTTCTGCCTATCTACCTATCTGAAACCATAAGTACACAAATAACTCTAATTTGAATCCAACACCACAGGTCCATCATAGTGTTCTCCCTTACCCAGCAGTCAGAACACTAGCTTCTGCTATATTGACATTTATGATGACATGTTGACATATGTACTTATCCTCCTGCAGGGGCCAGTTTCCTGACCCTGCCTGCTGCTTCTCCACCCACCTGATACTCTCCCAGGTGGTATTAGCTGCTGCTGCTGTCCTGCACCTCATGAGCCTGCCTAACAGGCTTTTGTCTGAAAGTAAAGGAAGGGAAGGAGGGAGGGGAAGAAAAAAAGAAAGCCAAGGAGGCATGTGTCCTCAGAAATTTAAATCTCAGTAGCTCCCATTTTCTAAATTTGCAATCAAGGTAAGTGAAAATAGTCTCTTTTATGCTACTGTTATTTCTGTCTATCATGGAAGAATCACCTGTTTTCTGACAGGTGCCGAAATAATTAAATTCTAAAAGAAGGTTCTGAATAGAAAGGTAGCCAGTGCTAAGTGTAGTTGGTTTATTTGTGTGTCTGTGACTGCCTGTGTGTTCCTTGAAAAATGGAAGCAGCAGGTGTTTAGACACCGTGGCATAACTCTTCACAGAACATACTTCTTTAAATCCAGATTAAATATACAATTTGAAGCCTGACCTTTCCGAGTAATTAAAGATTTCTACTTTATGGTTTTTATAGACATGGTACGGTAGAGGCAAGATGAAGCCCTTTAATGATTAAGGTGGATAGTGTGTGGAGTTTTCTGCTGCATGGAATTTAAAGGGACAAACACTGGGTAGAATTCCATTCCTGCAGCTGCTACTGTGATGGTTTTGGTGTCTGGAGTGGAACCAGTTTGGTGTGGGAGTGGAACCAGTCAGCACTCTCTCCTGCTTACAGGAAGGACACCATGGAGAGGAGCACTCAGCAGTAGCTGGATTATGGAGTCAGCAGAAAATAAAAAAGATTCAAGGCTCAGGCATGGTTCCTCGTAATGCTTATGAGGATGTGGCAGTGTTCTGGGCAGCATGGGTGCGTAAGATGAAGACCTTCTCCAGTGGGCATGCACTCTTGAAGCACCTCCCAGGGCCCACCATCTACTGGTCTCTTACCTTAGTGCTTAGGCTAAAGAAGGAGACAGTCTTCTCAATTTACAATTTGGACAATGACTGTTACTCAAGAAACAGGCAATCTGACTGGAATGAGAGAACACATGTGGAATGATGCCTACAGGGCCAGACCGGGTAGTGTAGATGAACACGGTGCCAACAACCTGCACGTCTCACTCTGTGCCTCCTTTTCTGCATGAGTAAGCCCAATGTTGGACACGACCATCCTGAGGGGCTGCCCAGCTTTGACATCTAGGATTTTAAGTGCTGATGTGGGTCAGTGCTGACCTGACCCAGCAGATTACATCAAGGAGGAGGACTTGTAAAGGGGAGAGATGGAGGTTTACCTCTAAGGTGGAGAGAGAGGCATTGGGGAGTGATCCAGTCGTGACTGTGTGTGTTGGAACCAACCGCCTGATTCCTCCAACTCAATCCTGTTGCCCACAAGTTGCCTGTCCTTGTCAGACACAGGCCATGCTAATTTTTCTAGAAATACGGTGCGGTGTGTTGTTTCCTGCCTGGAACCCCGAGTGCCTGGCTGCTGCTCCCCTCCCTTGGTCATACTTCCTTGTTGAAGAACCACTTGGGTGTCTTCCCCCCAGCTATCCTGACAGCTGTCACCCAGGAAGAGGGGCAGCCATGAGATCCAAGTGCACAAAGAAGCGTTTGAGCAAGTCAAGATCTGTTTTGACATGTCACTTTGGGCTTCTTTTGCTCTTGCCCCATTGGTGGCTGTTCTTTCCCTCCCCCATTTAGTGCACACACGTTTTCCCACCTCTTCCACGCCAAACACACACAACCATTTCTCAGACCCCAAAATTCGCTGTACATGTTTGTCCTTCACATCTGAACTGTAGCGCTGATGGTGAAGTGGTTCATTATTTAAGGAACTAATCTCATTGCCCATAGACTTACAAGGCATCCTCATGCAGACAGGAGCCGTGCTTTAAAAACAGCATGGAATAATGCCTACAGGGCCAGACTGGGTAGGTGTAGATGAACATGGTGCCAACAGGCTGCACGTCTCACTCTGTGCTCCTCTGATTAAGGTGGATAGTGTGTGGAGTTTTCTGCTGCTGGGGAAAACATGGAGACTATGTGCCTAACTTCTTTCCAAGAGTACAAGACCGTGGAGGTTCATAGGGTGCAGGGTCTAGAATGCTCTAAACACCACCAAGTCCTCTGTGGTTGAAACCCCTACGGAGATACACAATTCTAGAATTTCTTCTATGAGGCTCTTCTTCTTATTGGGGTGTCGTCTTTCCTGTTGAATGTTAGCCATCATGTTCGAGCACCTGAGGCACCAGAGATGGTGAGATGAAGTGGGTGACTGAGACCTGATATCTGTTAGGCCGAATGTGGCGACTGCTGGTATTTACAATGTCAAGAAAGGAAGTTGTGCACGTTCCAGAGAAAATAAGCCCCTCCTCCATCAGTAACTCACAAAGCACACCCAAGCTTAAGAAACCCATTAAGCTCAGATTGTGATCTTCATTTGCATTTCCATTGACCCTATTTGACAGTGCAGCTCAGCAATTCACCTTTAACAAGCCACTGTTTATCACTTTTTTGATCTGAAGATGGATATACATTTTATCTTGATATTGCCCCCAAATCCCTTTTCCAGAGCAATCATTTAGGAATATCAGATTTGTTATTTCACAGAAAAATAGTTTGTAAATGAGGCAAATAAGAGATAGATAATTTAAGATGTAATTGATCTGCATATAAACAGAGAGAAAAATGCTGAATCAAATGCCAGGTTGTCACAGTTTTCTTTTACATTCAAATCAAGCTTTCTCAAAGAGAGATGGGCAAGACTCCTGGGCTCCTATCTTGGGCCAGACAGGACTGTTGAGTTTTTACAGTGTCTCAAGCTCTACTGTAACATCTCAAGAACTTTCCACACTGAAAGGGATCACTCTTGTGCCTCTCATGCCGGAATACATTGATCCCTTTGCTGTCAGTGACCCTATTTAGTAGCACATTATTTTAAATGTCCATTACTATTAACATTAACTAACAGTTAATTACAACAGAATTCCTATAGAAGTGCATAAGAGAGTCATATGAATGCCAAATGAGTACATTAATAATTGGTGTTATTACAATGAATACAAAATGATTTCATAATGACTGGGGAGGTAATATATAATAAAAAAAGGGACTGCTTCTACTTTTATACACTTATCACAGATTTAAAACTCATTCTTGGCCTCCATTCAGAAAGCTGAGAGCTTTTCCCTGAAGGTTTCTCAGGAATCTATATGTCCTCAATCAAAGTCTAAACAGTGCTGATCATCATCAAGTTAAACATTGAGGACGAATGTCATTTTATTTCTCTTTAAAAAGGGCTCCAGAAACTCTAGCTTGTTGTCTTGAGTAAATTCAATTCATTCAATTAGCCTATAAACATTCATCCAACATGTATGCTGTTACCGGTCCAAGGACGGCAAAGAGAATAAGAGAGAAGTCTTGTCAATGAGAAAAGTCAAATGAAAACAGATATGCAAAAACATAATTACAATGATGTGTTCCATTTGCTATAATAAATAGAAAAAGCAAAGTGTTAGGGAGGAGAGGAGCTATCACACTGCCAGGGGTTTTCTAGAAATGTACTGCACATAAGGAAATCTTTGGGCTGGTCTTCAGTGCATGGGTAGGATATTGGTAAATTGATAATGGGTTGGGAGAAAGGCCATGGCTAATAGAAATTACAGCAGAAGTAGATGCAGAAAGGCATGAAATTATGCATCATACTTGGAGAATGGAAAGCAGGAAACGTGAGACAGTATGGTTGAAAGCAAAGCCTACAGAATGGAGCCTACAACATTTGTCATGGCTTTCTAAAGAGCTTGGACTTCTATTTATCTCGTTTTATGTAAAACATCAATGTACAAATCCAAGAGACTCAGTGATTCTTAAGCAGGAAAAAGTGCGAGAAAACTATGCCTAGTCACACAATAGCCAAGCTTTGAAAGCATAATGGTAATGAAGAAATGTGGGAAATAGTTAGAGAAAAATGAGTTATTATGTACTGAGAAACAATAATAAAAATGGCACTGACTGTTCACTAGAAGCAAGGGACCTAGAAAACAATAAAATGTCTTCTTTAACATGGTAGAAAGAAAAATCTGTTAACCAGAATTCTATATCTAACAAAGCTATCCCCACAAAATGAAGAGGAAATGCAGACATTTCGATAAATGAAAACTAAGAGAATTTGTTATTAACAGATCTACATTATAAGGAAGATCATTCTTCATATTGAAGTAAATGACATCAGATGAAAACTCTGATTTTTAGGAAGGATACCAGAAATGGTTAATGTGGGTTAAACTATATGTAATACATATATAAAATACATGTATATATGTACACATGTATGCTATATAAACATTTCTTAATTTCTGTAAGACATATGGTGTTTAAAGAAAAAAATTATAACATTATATTGTGGTATTATAATATATATAGGTAAATATTTGTGAACAATATTTAAAAGGATGGGATAGAGTACTAAATGTAATTATACTTCTGTAAGCTTCCACCATATTTCTTTGACAATACAATATTACCTCTAATTAGATAATAATAAGTAAAGGTGCATATGTAATCCCTGGAGCAGTCATTATCATATAATGCAAGAGTATAGCTAAAATGCCAATGGAAGGATTAAAATGTAACATGAAACATATTTGATTAACTCAATCCAAGATAGGAAAGGAAAAACAAAGACGCCAAAGGAGATAGACTATAGAAATGAAAAACAGGGCCGGGCAGGGTGATTCAAACCTGTAGTCCCAGCACTTTGGTAGGCCAAGGTGAAAGGATTGCCTGAGCTCAGGGCTTCAAGACCAGCCTAGGCAACTTGGTAAGACCTTGTCTCTACAATTAAAAAAAAAAAAAGCTGGGCGTAGTAGCGTGTGCCTGTAGTTCCAGCTACTTAGAAGTCTGAGGCAGAAAGATTGCCTGAGCCCGGCAGGTTGAGATGTGAGCTTGCCACTGCACTCCAACCTGGGTGACAGAGTGAGACTCCAACTCAAGAAAAAAAAAAAAAAAAGAAAGAAAAAACAGACAAGATGGTAGACCTGTGCTCAATCACATGAATGGGGTGGTGGTAACATCCTACTGTTGCTACTTCTGAATTGCTTCATTATCCCCATGTGTCTTCCCAATTCTTTATTCACTTTGTAACCAGTTCTTCATATTAAATTTACTGTGTTTAAACATTAACGTGATTTTAGTTTTTCTGGCTTAACGTTGTCGGATATATAACCAGTGCTGAGGGATTGTTCGGCTAAAAAATGCTCTGATTATAAAATGGTATGTCATGCAGCCAGTAAAATTGGTGTAGGGTGTATAAACTGATCTGGGAAAGTATTCTGGGAACAATATAGCTAACAAAATAACATATTTATTTGACGGTAACTTCTAGTTTTTAGCTACATGTTAATATTAGTTAGTTCTGGATGTGAAGATTATAAGAAATTTTTGTTCTCATTTTTGGAGTTTCTAAAAATTGGACTTTTTTCTGTTAATATGAATTATGTTTGTTGTTAGAAAATGAAATAAAAAGAAGAAATTGGTAAAGATTGTGATCTAAGGCAATGATAGCAGGAATGAAGGAGAAATTTTGAGGTTTGTAAGACATTTCTAAAGAAGAGTTAAGATGACTTTGTGATAAACTGAGCATGATGAAATTAAGGGCGATCTCCAGCTTGAAAGCAGGATGACACCTTCTAAGAGATGAGGAGGAACAGGTCCTGAAAAGTAATAAGAAATTTTGGTTCATGACAGCGCCAAACTCAGTGCAAACATCCAGGAGGCAGTTGGACACAAGGTCATGGATTTTTGAAGAGAAGTCAGAACCAGGGATACAAATTTCAAAGTTATTAACATCTAGAAATAGGAATTAAAGCCAAAGGAGTGAACATACCAACACAGGGAAAGAAAGTGGCTTCAGAATAAAAGACTAGAAGAGACCCCTTTTATTTTACAGTAAAACACCAAGACTTGAGGAGTGGATGGAGAAGGAGAACCAGCCCAAGACATTGAAATGGAATATTCTGAAAGACAGGAAGAAAACAGGAGATAATGACATCCTGGAAGCCAAGGGAAAAATGTTTCAAGAAGTAGGGGCTGTCAACAATATCAAATGTTGTAAAGGATTACCTAGTTTGTATCACCTTGGATTTGGCAATTAAAAACTACAGATTATTTTGCAGAGAGCTATTTTAACAGTGGTATGAGCAGAAATTGACTTGTAACAGTTTTCATTTCTTTGAATATATTTTTCTCCTACATGTGAAAAATAAAGAAGGCCCATACTCTGAGAGAGTTGATGAGGTGGTTTTATGTTTCTGAGCATTGTACTTTATTTTTAAGGTTAGTTTTGAGCATGTTTACAGATGGAAAGGCAGAAGCCAAATGAAAGGGAAAGATGAAAAATGTGTGTGTGTGTGTATGTGTGTGTGTGTGTGTGTGTGTGTGTGTGTGTGTGTGCATGCACATGCAAGTGTCTGCGGAAAGAGAGGGGTGAGAGACTGTGAGAGAGGGGGAGAGAGATTGCCTGCTACAGCCAACTGAGGAGGTAGCTAGGGTGCGAGAGCTAAAAGTAGCCAGGTCAGACTTGGAGAAGAGGAGGGACAACTTTTTCTCTTAACAGGATTGCAGGGATGGGTGAGAGGGATAAGCATCTAGAAACTTCTTATCTGATAATCTGTATTTTTTTCTGGAAAGTGGGGAATTACATCTGCTGAGAATGATAGGTAATGTTAGGTAGAACTAATGAAATGGTTTTGAGGAACCATCGAATCTGGAGCTTATAAAAGGGAGATGATACCAATTAGCCAAGTTTTGTGGTTCTCCTCACATCATCGGAATGCTAACTAGGTTCTTCCTACATTAGTTTTTTTCTTAGTATCATAAGTTGTCAGGACCTTAAACAAGACTTGTGCCCATGTATGCCCTCTATCTGTCCTGGTTTTGCCTTCTCAATGGGTGATTACAGAACGACACACAACTGGTAAGGTCTGGAGGTCAAGGGTTGTGGGGTGAAGGAAGAAGGACAGCCTAGGAGGGGAACAGCCTTGGGTGGGCCATTTGTCATCTAAGCCTTGAAAAACCCATGTTTTTAACTCATCCACTTATTACTTCTTCATTTACTCACTAAGCATTTGTTGAAAACCTGTTTCAGACACTAGAAATAAAATTTTGAGCATAAGTGACAGAGTCATTACTCTTTTGAAGTTTAAAATCTCATGGGGGAAGACAGACAAGCATCAAATAACCTTCAAGTACAGACCAGCAGGGACAGCAGCTAACTGCCATGAAGGGAAAGGGCCAGGTGCTCTGAGGGTGACACACGCCTCTTTTGTCCATGACTGATATTCCTAATCCAGACTGGGTTTTGTGCCCAGGGCACAGCATATTTTGGAGTTGCCCTGCTATCTTTGGAGGAAAGATGGCCTCTAAGGATATTGGGGGAGGCCACCATGGCCCCTCAGTGATTTTCAGATGACAAGTCTTTCTTGTGTCAGGGCACTCCAGCCTTTCTCCAAATCTGCGGAGCATGGAGCCCTGCTCATACATCCCATGGGAAGCCCAGTCTGACTCTAGCATGGCTGGTTTTTTAGACCAGTGGATGGTTAATTTGTGCTTTCCAGCACTGGCTATTCCTGCTAGGGAGAAATCCTAAACATATATGCAGAGTGACCTGGTGGTACACCATGGTTTCCTGGATGAACACACCAAGAGGTAGTAAAAGTACCCATGTCTTGAGCAGATAAAACAGAATATTTCCTAAGTATCGCCTAAAGCCCACATTTGAAAATTTTCAAAAGATCTCATATCACATCCTGTGCTATTTTTGAAATGAGATTTGGGAAGAATGAAAAGCAATCCCACAAAACTCGACCTGTGTTTACCTCTGGGCTAGGATCATCAGGGATTTTTGGTTTTGGTGCATTTTTCATTATTCTGCAATTTTACTATTTTACAATTGGCATGTACTACCGTGGTAAACAGAAGAAAAAATAAATAAATCTAATTTTTTAAAAGTGGCATTTGCTTGGAGGTAGGAACACCTTAGGGACACATTTCCAAAGGGAGGTTTCTTTGATGTGAATCAGTGGGAACATGGAACCATTGCAGCCCAGACACCCCACTCGGAGGCAAGGGGGGAATAACCTTGGTGAGGGGAGTGGTGGGGTAGTCTGGGGGTGGTACAGGGTGGAAGAGAGGACTTGTGTCAGGAGATCCCAGGAGCGTCATGGAACATTTGCAGGAATAAGCTCATAAATTGAGGCCCTCGACGCCTAACCTCCATGTGGGTCGGGGGATGTGTCTGTGTTTTGGGGAAGGGCTTTCAAAACAGCGTTTTGGCTTTCCATAAACATTATACCTGCACCGTCCATGGGGCTATGTTGTATGACTCAGACTGTGACGGTCCCAGATGCCATGCCTGTAGCTTTTGCCTTGTCTCAAAGTTACAGCCAGACCAAAGGCTCCAGAAGTCGGCCTACAGATGTTGGCTTCTAGGACTCAGCCTCGGGAAGGAAGTCAGCTTCCCGAAGTCAGCCTTGCAGGTTGTTAGGTGGGAGATGTCTTTTGTTCTGTAAGCAAGATCTGACACCCTACTTAAGCTCAAAGCAGATAGAAGCTGCAAATATTTATTGAAGGTAAGGTGTGATCAGGCAGGAATTTTAAAAAATATGATATCGGTTCAGTCAGCAGCACGTGATGGGAGAAGGCAGTGTGGGAGGGAAAACTTCTGGGGTTTGGATTCAGGAAGCTCGTGGGGAAAAGCTCCCAGCTCTTGTAAGAGATAAACTTCTCGTAGGTATCTAGAAAACAGGAGATGTGAACGGAGACAGAAAGAAACTTCTTTTGGTGTGGGTGGGTTGGGAATGGGAGGAGCCAGCACCTGCATCCAGTCATGGCCATTCTAGAGTTAAAAACGCAGAAGAGAGGAAAATTGGATAGATTTTAAGCACCAGGAAATGTCTGCATGGGCTATTATATAGCCTTTGGAGGAGGTGAAGGAGATAGTCCCCGAGCGACCCCTTCCCAGCCATAAACCAGCCTCAGAGTAGAGGGACTTGAGAGCCGTCAAGGGGAGGAGTATTTACAGGTGCTGCATTAGCCGGGGAAGAGGCAAGCAGGATGCACCTTTCATTCTGTGTCTTGCATTCCACATCCAGGACTTTGACCCTAATCTTAGTAAGGCTGGAATATTATAGGGGAGTAAGGGTAAAACCATCTACAATGTGGCCCTTACCATTGAGCACCCTGTGATCGGATAACAATTTGGCTACCATCACTGTAAGTTAATAAAGAACCTCTTTTATAGGATGGAACCTACGGACTCTGCTTTAAATGGCTGGTTTTTTGGCGTGTTTTTGTTTGGTGTTTTTTGCATTCCTACAGCATTCCCCAGAGTGAAACTTGGGACAATATTAAATCCAATGAATCACCCAGCCTTCAGGAGGGCAGGGCAGCACACCGCAGAGCAGCACTGAATGATAGCTCGGCCTGGTGTCCCTGGTGGCAGTGGTGGCTGTACCAGACACCATGCTTTCATCCAACAATGACTTGGGTTAGTGAGGGAGACACCTGTGCCAAATCTCCCCTTCCTCTTTATCGAGTTTCCAGATATTGTGTAATTCTTTTTTTTATAGCTCTGAGCTCCTGAAGGAGCCTAGTGCATGCTTCCATCAGTGTATTATGCAAGGTGTCTGGACAAGCAATTGCCTCGTGGTCTGTACGCAGTAATTGATTTGAAAATTACTCCCCTGACTGTACCTTGCTTTCATATCAGGCCTAATCCATTTTTCAGGGAGTCACATGGTTAGGGAAGAGTGCACAGCCTTGCGGGTGTTTACTTTGACTGTTAGGCCTGCCTGGGCCTGAGCAGAACCTTCCCTCCATCCCCTTGGGGATTCTGTTCTGCTCCTCATCACCTATTGGCCTGCTTGTGTGAGGGCCCTAAGGGTCATGCTCCCAATCGTGGGACTGGAAGACTGGGCTGGCCAAGGGACCTGATGTTCTAGATCCTTTCTAGAGGACTTGGATGCCATCTTCTTCCTTTGGGGTGGTAAGTTGCTCATAGGACTTATGATTGTTCTCACAGGATTTAGTCTGCCCTACTGGATGAGGACCCCAGGGGGCAGTGGGGAGGAACAGAAGCTTTAAGGTCTTGCTGCTCCCAGGGTCGTTGAAAGATGGGCAAGGCCAGTGGCATTGTCCAGGACTTGTTAGAATTGCATAATCCCTGGTCCCACCCACACCTATGAATCAGAACTTCTCTTCATTTAACTTGGTGATTTTTGTGCACAATGAAGTTTGAGAAGCACTGCTTCTGGGAACTCGTCTAAAGAAGGCAGGGGGCTGAGCATTCCTGCCACTGATTCATGATGTGTGACTGCAGAGGGGGCCATTCTTGCCTCCCCCGAATCTTCTGACTTCCTGTGGAGAGTACTTGGCCCACACAGCCCATTTCTCAAATGCCCAGTTGTCTAAACACTCTTCCAGCTGTGACTCATTTGTGTGCCAAGCCTGCTAGTGATGAGTCATCATTTATAAGCCTCTTTGTGAAGTATGTCATTGTGATCTGGTGGTGCCACACAGGGCACTGATGGGACAGATACACCAGTGATGTGGAGAGATTAACCCCATCATCCTTTGTGAGCAATGCAGGAGCTGGCTTCACAGGGCTTTCTGTTAACAGAATCACGTCTCTCCGCTTCAAAATGCCTGTGGAGTAGTGTGGGTGATGTAGAGACACAGCCTAGGCGTGTCCTCTGGGTGGGACTAGAACCTCTGTGGAGGGATTGAGGAATGTGAACCTGTACTCTGAACTGTCATCGTCGGTGTTTTTGCTCCTGGGCACTTCTGTGACATTGGGAGCCAGTGTACCCAGGATTCATCTCTTACTGGCAATGAAGGAGCCTTCCATATTTTGGTTTGGTGTTCTTGCCACCTCTACATGTATAAGGGGAAGAATACTACAGTGGCGAATGAGGTGAAAAATGGCTCCTAAGAATTTAATTCAAAACATGATAATAAGTGCCCTTCCATAAGCCAGTTCCTTTGTGAATGCCGTCCATTGTCTGCCTAACTGGCTCTACTTGCTACGCCTGACAGTGGTGTCTGGACATGACTCCAGAAGATGAAAGACAAAGACAGACTGTTCCATCAGTGACGAGAACTTCGTGTGTGCGTGTTTAATTATAGTCTCCATTATAATACTTTTCTCTGAGACCACAAATGTGAGCTGTGGAATGAGAGTTACACCTCTGTTGTCCCTCCACTCTGTACCAGGGAGCCCGGCCATCTGCACACAGGGCCCCAGGTGGATTTGTCCTTCCATCGCCTGGCTGCACTGCGAGCTCCGAATCCCTGGCTTCCCTGACCGGACTCTTCAATGTGCAGCTGCCACAGGCAACCTGAGCAAACCCAGCCAGGCAGGCAGAGCAGGGCTGGCCTCGTCAAGGACTTTGCACCCGCCTTAACTTTGAGTCTCCTTGCTTCTGTCAGGAGGTGCCACAACCTTAGATGTCGCTCTTGTTGGTGTTAATTATTTCCTTTTCATTTCCAGCTGGCG
The DNA here is from genome assembly GCF_000164805.1 of Carlito syrichta. NCBI lineage: Eukaryota > Metazoa > Chordata > Mammalia > Primates > Tarsiidae > Carlito > Carlito syrichta. Next base: position 1,825,251 of record NW_007260311.1, read on the forward strand.
CAGAGCTTTAGCACCTTAAGTTGCTCAATTTGATCTCTGCACTCAGGAACAAGGTAATTAAGTCAGCCACAATATAAGAAAAAGGATCTGGCTCGACTTGTTGCCCGTCTTCAGACAGTGCTCCATCCTAAATCATTTGATAATGTAAGAGGCTTGGTGAAGTTCTCTACTTGACTGAGGGTTAGTTCATTAGGTCACAATCAGTAATTGATTCTCAGTGTGTCTCTGCTGGTTTTATTACAGTAATGAGGACTATCTTTTTTTTTCATCTCCTCTAATACGTTTCCCAAACCATCAGCTTCTCAGTTTGGTGTCAGGATGACTTTGACAGGTTGTTAGCAACTATATGATGTACAGAACATCACAGAAACGTCTCAAACTGTGTAGCTGTGTACTGCACAGAGCCTTAGGTGGTCCCGAAATAAGTGAAAGCACTTGCAAGGGAAAAGTTACAGCAGCGATTGAAAATATGACTACAGGCTTGATGTTCTAATGAAGAAGTTTTTTGCACCGTTGGATCTGTTTCAACTCGCAGGGCAGATTTCGCAGGGTGGCATCTGCAGCTCTCCTCCAGAATATTCCCGAGCAGAAAAGGGAAGAGTATAGCTCAAGAGCAAAGCAGACATTCTTGGTGCAAAAGTTACAGACTCTTCTCTCTCTGCGGAGCTCTTTTAAGGAGTGAGCAATAATTTGCTGATCTCTATACAATCTGATTTCCCCTTAAGTTCCTTTTATCTTGAGAAGAGGGAATCTATACTATGAAGACCAGGAGAGAGACATATGGTGTCATTTATTGTACTTCTGTGTTCTTAGATGACTTCAAACTTCAAAAGCAGTAAGAGACAAAAGTGGGAAAAAGGTATTTCGTTTTTTGATAGATATAATCAAAATGTACAATAAAATTTAATGTTTATTTTTATATAACGAGTGCATTTTAAAATTTAGATTTTTTTCAGATTTTTGAGTTTTTTTGAGACTGAGGATTATTATTATTATTTTTTAGATTGGAAAATATAGTTTATTTAGAATGTAAGTTAGAGAGAGATAAGACAGAGGAGATTCACCTCCCCAAAATAGGGAAGGGGGCCAAAGCCAGGAGACATAGAGGCCATAGCTCAAAGAGTCACATGGACACACTAGAGTTTAACAAACACTGGCCGAGGCTGAGGATTATTCTTACAGCAGTTAGCACTGTTTGAGGATGTCAGGAGTTTTCAGTTTAGAGTAGCCAGGAGTCCTGGAATCATTTTCTGGGAAGGACCAAGAAAAGGTCACAAAGATAGTAACATACAATGAAGTGACTTCTGAAAGCCCTTTACCAGCTTTGTATAAAGGAGGACAGATGGAAGTCGAGTATTTGTAAACTACGAAATAAGCAATATTTGTGAATGTTGTCACAAAGAACCAGCACCCAAATAGTAGGCCAGTCAATGTTTCCCTTAAAACCAAAAGTCATGAGACCACTGGGCCAAGGACAAAGATCCCAGGGGTTTGGCTTCACGGCCTCTGGAGTGGTAGATTTTTGTTTTCGATTTTTACATGTTTTGACACAGCTAAATATATTGCTGTCTCAGTCACAAATGATGATCCTTGGAAGATGAGCGTGCCTTGGAAGCACACACTTCTACTCTGTGATTGAGGTAGAGGGACTGCAGGCCTGGAGATGGCAGCAGGGCTGGCTTTGCCTCACTACCATTGTGGGTGACACCACTGGCTAGCTCCGGTGTGTCAGTGCAACATCCAGAACTGCCAATTTATCCCGTGTTTGCAGCCTGAGATTATGAAAAGCTTTTATCAACACTAAAAATAATATTTAGCAAGCCTCATCGATCCCTCTTTAAATAAAGCACCTATTTTAGGTGAGGCTAGCAATTTTATTCATAGGATTAATTTCATCCCACAAACTGCTGTGCAATGTCTGACAAAAGATCTTTTTATAAATTCAACATTGGAAAATAAGTCATAATCCCATCTGCTCCCTTCATTTCTCTTCACTCTCTAGAAGGCATTCAGCAATACAAGGTCTCCTGCAGACAGAGACAGGTGGAACAGATATTAATAAATCACCAGCAAATATATAGATGAAGGTGACAGTGGCTATAAGAAATCAAATCATTACACTTGTTCCGCTGGTATGTGCTGAGTGACTACTTCTTGGCATAGAACATGGACACCAGAATATTGAGACTTCCAAATGTCCCTCAGGACTTCCTGAGGCTTCCAGTTCAACAACGTTCCAGTCTCCAACAGGTGAAGCCCAGATTCTTCAAGAGAGGGCAAGACCATGTGAAAACAAACTTTTTTTTAGAAGGATCCTCAATTTCTGTATTCTGAACTTCTGCAATGGTGGAGTGTAGGCAAAGTTGTTAAAAATAAAGAAAAGGGAAGGAAGGAAGGAGAGAGAGAAGAAAAGAAGGAAGAAAGGGAAAAGAAAGAACTGTTGAATTTAAAGCAAACCCTTAAGTAAAACAACAAATTACTATATAAGACACAAGTTGAGCAAAATTCCTATTTGCCAGCTCTTAATTGGGTTTGAAAGAAAGGGAATCCCTGCACCACATACTAAGAATATTTTGCTGCCTGCTGCTTTTTCTGGCAGGATCTTCCTGGTGTGTGGAAAGAGTGCTGCTAGTCTGACGTTGCATGCTGCTGAGAATTGGGTGACAGTCATATTGTGGTGGCCATCATCTAGGCAGGTGTGAAGGTTTGGAAGCATTACGGGGCACCCAGACACACACTCTCTCGTGTTGCTCTGAAATCAAATGTCAATAAAATGTCTTGGCTTCTCTGTGCCTCGAACCATAATTAAGGTGGTTTTCTGATGACAGTGACGAGGTCCCAGAACCAAGCCCTGTGTGCTGCATCTCAAGAACACTAACCACAGATTTACAGAGCCCTTGATACCAGGAAAATACTTTTATCTAACACACATTATAAATGTCCAATGTTACCTGTTTCTGATCGTCATCAGTTTTTTTTTCCCCTTTTTTTCCTCCAGGCTCATTGCTGCTTTTACTACCTGGAATGTTCTTTTGCTTCTACTTTTATTCAAATCCTAACTACTTTTTGAATCCAATGCAGTCTCACCCCTGGGTATGTATGCAACCTTTTGGCCTGTTTTGGTATTAATGCATCCAGCCTTCCTCTTGGACTTTTGGGTTGATTGTGAGGTATATTTGGAGACTCACTGGTAACCACTGAGTGCTGGAATCCAGTCTGCCATGCTGATGCTACTTGGTACTCCTGCCTGAATGTCTCTTGGGCACTTTAAGTTCAGAAAGCCCAAGATGGAACGCAACATCCCTCCCTCCCAAGAGATGCTGCCTCTGCTCCCCATTTTAGCCTCCAAAATCCCAGCCCCTCCAACAATCTTCCATTTTGTGGCTGAACTGTTCTTTCCAGAGCAGGGATCCAATGCCATTCATGTACTTAAGGTCTTTCAATGACTCTCCATTGCTTTTGGGATAAAGCAGGTCACATAAGGTTATTTGTGGCCTGGCATGATCAGCTTCCCCTCCAAATTCATTTCTCAATATCGCCTGCCCCCCTCCTCCATCCCTTCCTTACAAAATACACTCCAGCTGGACTGAACAGGGTCTGTACCTCAGTTCCTAGAAAAGGACAGGGTTCCTCTTGTCTTGAGGTCCTTGTATATGGCTCATCTTTGTTTAATTTAGGATGCCTTTCTTCCCCTAAGTCCCATGAAAGCAAACACCTTGCATACTTCAACACACTAACTAATTGTCCCAGAATAGGGATGAATAAGCCATAGGTGCTTCACCTGTATTTAATAAATTGGTGAAATAAACCTGACATTTAGGCTTTCAAATGAGGGCTATGTCCTTCCTAGTCTTTATTTTAGAAGATAATAGGAAAAACAAAACAAAAAAAGCCACAATAACTATTTCACAAATAATCAAATTCCTGATTTAGAATGACAGCTTCTAAGAGTCCACCAGTCTCTCTCCCTTTCTCTCCCTTTTCTCTTTTACACACACACACACACACACACACACACACACACACACACACACACACAAAGGCGTTATCTAGCATGGCTATCCATATTCATTCACAAGATGGGTTCCAAGTGACTATTGATTATAGAAATAAAATTTACTGTTGAAGGATGAAAATTTTCTAGCCCTTGGTACCAAGGGCTAGAAGGTACCTTGGTATCAAAAAAATTTCTCAGTATATATATGGAAATAACTTTCCATATAGATGCAAATACTCAGTATATATATGGAAATAACTTTCCATATAGATGACGATCCTTTTTGATAACGATCCTTTTTGATACCAAGGTACTTTCTTTATATTTCCTTTCTTTATATAAAGAAGGTACCTTGGTAGCAAAAAGGATTTTCATCTATATGGAAAGCTATTTTCTTTGCTGAATACTTGCTACATGTCACACACTGGGCTAAAGACTGGAACTGCAATAAATAATAAGAGATAACCCCTGTTCCATGTGGGCTTTGCTGTAAAGATGCCTCGACATGCCTGCTTATGCCCTGGTTCCTGCTGGAGAGGAAGCTGCTCCACATATCAGAGGAGGAAGGAAGAAGAAGGAGCACTGGGAGATGGAGAGGGACGCCAAGGAAAAGAGAGCCCTGGGCTAACACTGAGGCTGAGGGACTTTTCGAAGAACTGAGATGGCTAATGAACATTTCTCAGGTTCCCTTTTATGTGGTAGGAACGGAAGTCTTCCACCAGCTTTCCCGCATCATCTAAATCCTTCGGTACTCTCTAAGAGTGGAGGGCATTTCTTACTGTGGTTTTATTTCTGTTTTTGAAGAGAGAATAAGAAGACCAGGAGACAGTGGGCATTCGGTGTATCCAAATGTAGTGACCTGATACTTTAAAATTGTAACCCAATTTCCACATCCCAGGGTAATATTGGATCCTTTGACCCCTGCCACATTGTCAGCTTTAGTATCTTGTCTTCATGGCTCAGGGACGGGCAACACCAGCAGAAAAGCCGGGGTGGGGTGGGGGCTGGAGTTAATCTCGACGTTCAAATTCCAAGAGTCCAGAATCTAGAGAACACAAATTGCTTGGGTGATGAAATGTATTTGTAAAAATGGCCGATGAGAATGAGCCACGACAAGATAAAAATTCCCTGGGGCTTTCAAAATTGAAGGAGCTGACAGGAAAAGGGGAGTGCACAGATACACGGGACCCTGACCAAAGAGAACTGTGCTCTGTCCTCCTTGTCCTGCACCATGGATACCCTAGGGCCGAGCGGTCAGAAGCACCCAGAAGGGTTTGGGGGGAATCTGTACATAGAGAGAGGCTTCTCTCCCAGATAAGCCTCCATAAAAGCATCAAAAGCCCAAAGAGAAAGCGGATGTGGGGTCCTCAGGGAAGGGGGACCTTTACAGCTGCCAGAGTTTTCCGTGACCAAGCATGGTCAGGAGTGGAAGGATGATTCTCTGTTGCTCTCTGTGTCTAGATGGGTGAGACCTGGAGGTGCAAGAGTGGGACTGGAGAGTCCCTGATCCATTAATGAATACCCAGCCAGACAGGGCAGGGGTGACTCTGCTCTGCTGATGTCAGAGTGGATGCCAGACAGGCTCCTCTCCACCCACCCCAACACACAACTTGATATCATGTGGTCCTGGGAAGAGAAGTGTGCCTGACTTGCCTGGGAGTGTGTTTTCACTGCCAGGCAGAGTGAGTGTGAGATGAAATTGAAGCTCCTAAGTAAGTGCACACACTCAGCAGAAGTCCTTATTTCTGGAGATCACCACCAAGAACAGTGTGGTACACAGCCTGGGAAATATAGTGAGATCCCATATCTGAAAAAAATAAAAATAAAAAAATAGCTGGGTGGGGTGGCTCATGCTTGCTGTCCCAGTTACTCAGGAAGCTGAGGTGGGAGGATTGCTTGAGCTCAGGACTTTCAGGCTGCAGGGAGCTGTGATCATGCCACTGCACTCCAGTCTGGGTGACAGAACAAGACCCTATCCATAAAAAATAAATAAATAAAAATAAATAAAAAAACTGTAGCACTGATATTTTCTGATGTTCCTTTCCTTCCACTGACAAAAACAAACTCAATACAAAAGTTAAATGGAGTCTAGTTTTCTAATCGTCTATATCATCTGTTGTTTGTCTACAACTTGCTTTAGTCACTTGATATAGCATAGACATCTTTTCATCTATGCATAGCTCTGTCTCACTCTTTTCAGTAGCTGCATAATATTCAATTTAATGACAGCACTACAATTTATTTAACCTTTCTCCTATTGATGGAAATTTGGTTGTTCACAGATTCTAATGAGAATATGGCAATCCACTTTATGAATCATAATTTATTAAAGCATTCTCAATGCTCAAAAAAAGTACTCAATCAACATCTCTATCCATATATCCTTTTCATGTTTTAATTTTATTTTTGACAGATTTATAAAAGCAAGATTACATGGTCAAAGGGTATGCAAATGTATTTTATTAGATTGTGCCAAATTGTGCCCCCAAATGTTTGTAACAGTTGATTGTTCTTGCCAAGGGCTGTGAGGCTGCCTATTTTTTTTCTCACCCTCAACAACAATCAGTGCTGGCTATATATTACATGTTAACAATCCGATGTGAAAAAAAGGTATTATTATCCTCTTCCCTATTCCTTTAAGCAGTAGTGTTCTTGAGCATCTTTTCACAGATTTGTTTACCATTTGTACTTCTTGCCGCCTATACATTCTTTATTCCTTTAGGGAATTGTTTGTTACTTTCTTTTGATGAGTTGGATTTCTGTGAATATGGGACACGAATAGTCAGTTGTAAATATTTCTCTTTCCTCTTTTGTCACTTATCTTTTTAATTTCATTTAGTCTGGTTGAATTAGAAAAAAGTTTATGACACTTTACAACCAAATATGTCATTTTGTTTTTTGTTTCTTTTTGATTACTCTCACTGAAAGATTACAAAAATGTTTCTCCACATTTTCTTTCAATATTCTTTTGGTTTTTATTTTTTATATTTAGGGCTTTGATTTAGCAGGAATTTATTTTTGTTTGTGACATAAGGTAAGAATCATTCCTTAATTTTTCCAAATTGATAGTTAATTGTTCTCATTTTACATACTTTAAAAAATCGTTTCCTCACTAATTTTAAATGCCATCTTTAGTATAAATTTCAGATCCATGTAAACTTAAATTGGTTTCTGTGCTATCTCTTTTTTTGTTCCACTGGTGGATTTTTCTGGTTCTGGACTCATCATCCTTTTTGTAAATTGGGAGGCTTTTCAACCCCAAAGTTCCTAGGGGACAGGAATGACATATTAAACTCCCATTCCCAAGAGGACAAAGCACACTGCCTTTGTTAGAAGAAAATTTGGATTTTCACACTTTCAGGAGTTAATTATTCAACTAATTAACTAAAACTCAAGGTTATAAAATCACTTCTAATGGGCAGAAAGGTTTTCCTAGAATTTAAATTCACCTTAGTCCAGGCCATTTGCTTTCGTATGCAGATACCACTCTCATGGGGGCAGGGGAGGCCCTCTTGGAGTGACTTAGTTTATCTTTCTGGTTTCCGCTCTGCACAGCCTTGTCAGATGCCTTCTCCGGCTAGGGAGCACTGGAGAAGAGATGCTTCTGCTAACTTTTCAGACCTTAAAGGGCAGTGGGAAACTGCACATTCTCCCAGCAGGAGAGTAGAGACAGATTGTAGGTGTACATCTCAGACAGCTGATTGCTTGAATCCATAAGCTCTCCCTTGTAAATAATTCACTTCAGTGCCGGAAATCTGCATATGAAGATGAAATGTCATTTATAACTCATAGGATATTGGCTTGGCTGGGAACAGTGTTCCCATCCCCTCAACTCATTAAGTGCTGTTAAGGAAGAGAGACTATAGACGACTTAGAATAAACTCCCTACCGTAAGCCAGTGTGACTGGTGCAGGCTGGTTAGCAGTACGTAGACTGAAAATAAAACCCAGGGATATGCCTGCATAATCACTCAGCTCTCTGTAAGCCCAGCTGCTTTCTGGGGTTAGCTTGGCTCTTTCTCATTTTCCCAAGGTGCCCTCAGGCCCGCCTTTCAATGAAACCCCTGAGCAGACCAGGAGAAGCCTTGGCCATGGTGCGTTCTCGAGAAGCAATGCAAGCTCACTGACTGCAAAGAGAATATATAATGTTCCGATTAAGAACTTATCACCCTGAAATTCTGGAATCTCATGTAGATGACTTGTGGAGTAACAAGATGGTCTTTGTAATGAGTTCTTTTTCTCTCTTTATTAAATATTGATTGAATATGGAAGCAATTCAATTTCCAAATAGAGTTTAAGTCTTATTCCTAGAGTGTGTGCTAGTAAGGATTTTATTTTTTCATTTGTTAGTATGTTTCAGTTTTGATATGAAGACTGTGAACATTTTTAGAACAGGAGATCTGTGGCAGAGTTTGCTCTGTCCTTGCCCACTGGTAGCTGAAACTCGGCTGCCCATGTGATCAGGTGCTTTTTATTTATTTTATTTTATTTTTTTGAGTGAGACTGAGTATGTTGAAAAACACAAAAAGCCTATAATGGGAAAACAAAGGCATTTTTTTTTTACCTGTGGAAGAGAAAAATAATCCCAGCTTGAATATAAGCTTCTGAAAACATTTCCAGCCAATTGTACACCTATCTGATGACACACAGATGTCTTGATTAAGTACTACTGTAATCACTCTAGAAATAAACTCAGAGGAGGGCTGAGGCTTCTTGGCCTTCTTCCCAAGAGACTTATTTACTAAAAGACCAGGAGGGATTCATTATGAAATGCTTTACCTATTAGAAGGTCCCATGTCACTGGCTCTGCTCCGAGAGGCAATAAGAGCTTCCCAGACCCTAGCTAATGAAGTGCTCATTGTGCCTTGAGGAGAAATCAGGTAGAAGTCCCTGCACACTGCGTGGCCCCTCTGTCCATCTCCGTGGTCCAGTGCTCCATCATGGATGGATACTAATTTCTTCTGGTTCAGTTTCCTTTTTGCAAAGTAATTTGATAGCTACCCTGTAGCTATCACTCTCTGAGGTAGCTGCAAATTGATAGCTTGATGAATATTTTTTATCCTTTCAGAATACGAGAGGGGACTTCCTCCCACAATGAAATTATCTTTTGAAGCACACTCAGAATTTGTTCCTCTGGATCAAACGGTCAATCGAAACTTTTATCTGCAAATTTTGAGAGGGTTGCATCACGATTTGTGGGAGGAACTTCCCAATTTGTGGCAAACAAGTGACTGTTTCTTCCATAATGGCAATGCACCTGCCCATGCTGCATTGAGTATTCAGCAGTTTTTGACCAAAAATGGCATGGCCCTTGTACCTCCCCCACCCTCACTACTCACCCAAACTTGCCCCGAGCAACGTTTTTTGTTTCCCTGGATGAAAAAAGTCTTCAAAGGAAACCTTTTGCCAGTGTAGAAGAGGTGAAACAAAAACTGGCAGAGCACTAGAAGGCATCAAAATCGAGTTCAAAAACTGTTTTGAGCAATGGAAAACTCAATAGGTTTATTGCATTAAACAGAGGACTTTCAAGGAGACTGAAGTAGAAACATGTAAAAATAAATACACAATTTTTTCTACATAAATTCTTGTTTTTTTGGGGTCCTCCCCTTGTATGCTACATTGGCCCTTTCCTAATCTCCAGAGATTCCCTCATGCCCTGCTATGATTCCTCAGCAGCAACAAACACATGGAAAAGAACCAACAGTGTGAAGAAACATGAATAAGGTGCTCATTTTCGAAACTGAAAATGGAGATAGATACAGTTACCATTTGCAATATCCTGTTTGTCAAGTTTCATGATACAAGCAAATCTTTATTCAACAATTAAAAAAATAATAATAAGTTTATATACTCAGGGTCATGTTTCAGAAAATAGTAACAATAGAACTATGTTTTTTATTGAGCTGTACTATTATTTGGGAAAAAGATAATGCATCTAAAACAATTCGAGACCTATCTTGTAGAATTTTAAGTGTCAATGAAAATTAAAAGCAGATTTACAGAAAAATTCTATGAAACAAGACTCCCTATTATTTTCAGGGCAACATATCGGATTATTCTTATGGCCTTAAAACATAATAAGTCAAAGTCAGGGGAATTATCAAGGAGATTTGTAACTGGTATTGTTTTAGTGTTCCAGTGTGATTGAAGTAAACAGATCATTCACTGAATTTTTTAGTTTTTAAAAATATATTTGACAAACAGGCAGAAAACCAAATAAAAAGCACGATTCCATTCACAATAGCCACAAAAAAAGAAAGAAAGAAAAGAAATATCTTGGTATCTTCTTGACCAGAGAGGTGAAAGACCTTTATAATGAAAACTACAAAACACTGCTCAAAGCAATCAAAAGATAACACAAATAAACGGAAAAAATGTTCCATGATCATGGATTGGAAGAATCAACATTGTTAAGAAGTCCATCCTACCAAAGGTAATCTACATATTCAATGCAATATTCATTAAATTACCATCATCATTCTTCTCAGACCTGGAAATGACAATACAGAAATTCATACGGAAATATAAATGACCACGAATAGTCAAAACAATCCTTAGCAAAATAAGCAAAGTGGGAGGAATCACACTTCTGGACTTTATACTCTACTATAAGTCTGCAATAATCAAAACAGCCTGGTATGGGTACAAGAATAAGCATATAGACCAATAGAACAGGATAGAGATTCTGGAAGCAAAACCTCAATTTCTTAACCAATTCATCTTTGACAAAGCCCCCACCAACAATCACTGGGGAGAGGAGAACATAATCAGTAAATGGTGCTGGGGAAACTGTCTGACCACAAGCCAAAGATTGAAACAGGACCCCAACTTATCACCATACACACAAAAAAAACCTCTAAATGGATTAAAGATCTAAATGTAAAAACTGAAACTACAGAAATCTTAAAAAACACAGAAGACATCGTTATGGAAATTGGAATAGGAAATCAATTGCTGATCAAAATCGCAAGTGCCCATGCCATAAAAGTTAAGATAAACAAGTAGGATTCATTAAACTGAAAAACTTCTGCAAAGCAAAGGAAATCATCAAGAGAGTTGAGAGACAGCCCACAGAATGGGGAAAAAAATATTTGCCAACTTTATATTGGACAAAGGCCTAACATCCAGAATCTACAAGGAACTCAAAGGTGCCAAAAGGAAAAAACCAAACAGCCTGTAATTCTGGCTACTTGGAAGGCTGAGGCGGAAGGATCACTGGAGCCCAGCAGGTCGAGGCTGTGGTGGCCGGGAGCCGCACTGCACTCCAGTCTGGGCGACAGACTGAAACTCCAACTCAAAAAAAAAAAAAAGTGGGCAAAAGATACGAATAGACACTTCTCAAAAGAAGACATACGGGCAGCCAATAGATACATGAAAAAATGCTAAGCCTCACTAATCACCAAAGAAACGTAAATTAAAATCACAATGAGATACCACCTAACTCCAGTCAGGATGGCCATTATCAATAACTCAAAAAACAACAGATGCTGGGGAGGATGAGGGGAAAAGGGAACATTTCTACACTGTTGGTGGGAGTATAAACTAGTACAACCTCTGTGGAAAACAGTGTGATGATTCCTGAATGATCTAAAAATCGACCTTCCATATAACCCAGAAGTCCCCTTCTGGGAATACACCCAGAGGAACTCAAATTATTTTATAAAAAAGATACCTACACATGCATACTTATTGTTGCACTATTCACAATAGCAAAAACATGGAGCCACTGTGCTGCTCATTGAAACTGGACTGGATTAGCGAAATGTATTACATATACACACTGGAGTACTATGCAGCCATAAGGAAGGATAACATTTTGAACTTCACAGCAACTTGGATGGATTTTGAGTCAATCGTATTCAGTGATCTATCATAGAAACAAAGAACTGAGTGCCACATGTTCTCACTCATAAGCAGACCCTGAATATTTATCATAATACTATAAGAAAAAGATTGACAGTAGTGGGAAACTGCTGGGGGGGGGCCCTTCACATCTACAAGGATACCTGATCTCAAACCAGGCAAAGTGGGGACTAAAGGGAGACCCAAAAGTTACCTGTAAAATAACCACGTATGTACCTAATTCTGAACTGTACACCACATCTTTAAAATAAATATTAAAAAAAAACATAATTTGGCAATGTGCCAATAAAATTTTCTCAAACCATACATTTATCATTGATTTAACTGGGGTTACAAGTCACATGTAATAAGTTTTGTGCTTTTTATCCTGAATTTTGCAGTCTCTTAGGAAAGCATCCTAATAATTGACTGAAAGACCATAAACAATGTCATTCTATCAATGAAAATTAATCTACTCAAAGCAGTGGCCACTGGAATAATAGGAGTCATGAAGTTAATTATTTTAGCATTCTTATTCTTTCTCAGAAGAGAAAAATAAACAAATAACAAAATAAATATGTGATTGTTAAATCAACTATACCCAACAAATCTTGGCTAAATAACTTACAGATATACTTTCAAGAAGTAGAGAAATGAAAGAAAATAATCTCCTTAAACTGACAAATGAGAAAATAATAAATATGGCTCTCTCGTAACAAGTTATGTGCTTGGGAGGGACGTTGCCTCTTTCTTATTTGGGGGTACCAAGTCACCATGGAATAGAAAGAACTCAATATTACCTGACAATTAACTTGATTGAAGCCAAAGCATCCATGGTCTTGGTTAGAGGTTTTCTCATCTCTGCTTCACCTTATTATAGGGCTAGGAACCATAGGTGGTGCGCGCCTGTAGTTCCACTTGGAAGGCTGAGGCGGAAGGATCGATGGAGCCCAGCAGGTCGAGGCTGCGGTGGCCGGGAGCGGCCACTGCACTCCAGTCTGGGCGACAGAGTGAGACTCCAACTCAAAAAAAAAGAACAATTTAGGATAGAGCTTCCCATAAACTGAAAGTAGTCATTCTTAGGGCCAGAACTTGACAGATTATAGGAGTGCCTGGATCATCCTGTTGGTGGCTTACATTGTGATAAAGATGTAGTTAGCCATCCTTCTGTTTCAAAGACAGAGCTGCTTGGGTTGCATTACATTTGCATTCTAACAGTCTATCTGCTAATAGGCCTATAGCCTTGAGACAGTCAAGTATTGAAGCAAAAGGAGAAAAATGAGATTTTTTAAGGCCGCTAAAATCTTTATTCTAGTTATAAAAAGTGGAGTTGGTGCATTTAATTATTGCTGAAATATATGTCATTTCATCTTAACTACCATATCAGGGTCTCTGTTTCATTCTTTTTAAATTCCAAATTGTCTTCAGCATACAACTTTAGTAATTAGGGAGCTACTCTGTGCAGTACTCACAGATAAGTAAGAATTAAAAAATAATTAGATTAGAATGAAATAGACTTAGATTTGTACTATTTGATTGAATCACATTTTAATGTTCCAAAAGGAAGTATTTGCATGGGTGGAGACTTGAGAAGGTTTCTTACTGAGATGAGGGTTAAGTGATTAAAGAGAGTCACTGGAATGCTGGGTCTAAATTATTCCTTTCTTCTATACTTTCTCAACGGACTTGTTTATAGAGCTGCTATCCAGGCATTAATAAACATAAACTGAGTTGAACATGATAGAGCAGAAAGAACTATTGCGAGCCTTCCCAGTCCCTAATTCCAGGGGCCTTTGTTTGTTGGACCCTTGAACCCTGCTGCCTGGAGCCTTACGGCCATGTTTCCACAAATGCCACCACTATAGGTTGTGAGAGAGAAGTACTTCTGTAGGAAATAAGAAGAAACCCAGTGAGCCATTCTTATGGGGATCTGTAGAGCATGGACAGCAACCAATACTATGACTTCATATTAACATACAAGTTTTGAACTTGTGGACTTCTGGAAGCCTCTCAGAGGCCCCAGACTGCACCTTTTTTGGGGGGGGGGGGGAGAATCACAGTCTCACTCTGTCACCAGGCAGGAGTGCTGCAGTGGCACAATTACAACTCACCACAGCCTCAAGCCCCTGGGCTCATGTGATAAATCCACCTCAGCCACCTGTGTAGCTGGGATTGCAGGCATGCGCCACCATGTCTGGTTAATTTTTTGATTTTTTGTAGAGGTCATGTCTTGCTATGTTGCCCAGGCTACTCTTAAACTCCTGGGCTCAAGCAATCCTCCTGCCTCGACCTCCCAAAGTTCTGAAATTACAGGCATGAACTATGTGCTTTGCCTAGAACTACACTTTGAGAACCTCTTGACAGCAATTCGTACTGAGACAAAGAGACAACACTGAACAGGGTCTTTGCAACTAGAGGCAAAATGCGGGTCTGACTCTTTGGCGGGGCCATCTTGACTCTTAATCCTACCAAAGCTGCCCATCCAGCAGGGCCATGGTCTCAAAGAAGTTAGAATAACAACCGTGTGGGGGAGGCAGTTTGGCACCCAGAGAACACTGTGGGAGGCTGAGAGCCCTGTGTCCCAAGCCAGAGGGATGTGGGGGAGAAGTGCATGCAGAGGGAGGGAGATGGAAATCTGATGCAATGGGCACCTTAAAGACTGTGTCATCAAAGTCAATCAACATCCCTGGCGGGGCTTCACATTGAACATTTGACCTCCTGGTTTTTTTAAAAATCAAAGGATGCAGAGCTGGTGTTTGTTTATTTATTTGTTTCTTTATTTAATTATTTTTATTTTGGGGGGTCAGGGTCTTACTCTGTTGCCCATGCTGCAGTGCAGTGGCATGATCATGGCTCACTGCAGCCTTCTGGGCTCAGGCAATCTTTCTACTTCAGCCTCCAAAGTAGCTGGGACTACAGGCATGCGCCACCACAGGTGACTAATTTTTTAATTCTTTTGTGGAGACAAGGTCCCGCTATGTTGCCTAGGCCAGTCTTGAACTCCTGGGCTCAAGCAATCTTCCTGCCTCAGCTTCCCAAAGTACTGGGATTACAGGTGTGAGCCTCCATGCCCGGTCATAGTTTAGCCACTTTAAAAAAATGGGCTGACAGTTTCTCAAAGTGTTAAACTTAGAGTTACCACATGACCTAGCAATTCCACTCTTAGAGATATACTCAGGAGAAATGAAAACATCCATCTACGCAAAAACTTGTACACAAATATTCATAGCAGTATTTTCTTTTACAGTCAAAAGGTAGATATGAACCAAATGTCCATCAACTGAATGGAAAAACAAAATGTGGTAAATCCATGTAGTAGAATATTATTCAGTCATAACAAGGAATGAAGCCCTCAAACATGCTGAAACAAGGTTAAACCTTCAAAGAGTTAAGTAAGAACCAGTTACAAATTGTTGTATACTTCAATTTATCTGAAGTATCCAGACACAAAAAGCCATAGAGACAGAATGCAGATGAGTGGTTGCCAGGGGCTGGAAGGAAGGGGGAAGAAGGAGTGACTGCCATTGGACACACGGTTTCTTTATGGTGTGATAAAAATCTTCCAAAATTAGACATGGTAATGGCCGCATAGCTGTGAATATGTTAAGAACCACTGAATCGGACACTTAAAGATACATTTTATGGTATGTAAATTATATTTGAATCTGTTATTAAAAAACAATTTTGTCCTTAGTTTATCAGAATAAGACTTGAGAATTTAATAAAGGAAAGACTGAGCTTTCACTAACTGAGCTCAATAAGTTTTACTGTAAGATCAAATCAGCTTTAAAAGTGAAAATGCTGCATTTTTTAAAAAGCTACATTTTTCTTGTAAATTCCAAAAAAAAAAAAAAAAATTTAATGAGTCTTTTTTCCCACAGGACTTCTCAGAGGTTTTACTCATATGTCAGTATGTTTGGCATGAATCCAAGGTTGCAGGGTTTCCAAATGCAGTTGTTCCCCGCACCTCTGTAATTGCAGAGAAATTGGTATGGGTCTCTTAGTGTTCTAGAAAAATCAGTTAGAGATGCTATTCCTTTTATCTTCAAGAGTAAAAAGAGGCTTTACTGATTTATATGCGATGAGGAAGAAAAAAACAAAAAACCTTGGCAATAGAGCTGTGAGATAAACACGTGCAACAATAGAACAAAATTATTTAATTGAAAGGGTCCTGGAGAGAAAGGCAGCTCCACATGCGCTCACAAGCCACAGCCCGCATCTCTCCGGTATGGTTTCGAGACGTCACTTGGTTGAAGACCATTCAGAAACAAGACAGTGGGATGGAGATCTAGTCCCAGGGATTGCTCATTTTTTCAGCGCTCTTTACTTTAAACCTTCTAACCAGAAAATATGGAGGCAATGACACTGGCTCAAGCGCATCTCAGGAGGGAACAGTGAATTAATAACCTGCACTGTGTTCACCTCTGTTCTCAAAGCTAATTTCGGATTGGCTTAGATATTTCTAACTTGATAGGTGAAATTTGCCTATTACCTATAAATTGCAAGCATGCAAGAGAAATAAAACTTCAAATTCATTTTACTAATGGACTTAATCAGTGAAGACACCTTTGTTTTAGTGATAGCCTTTTGAAATGGAAGCAAACACAATCGATTTGCTAATTGTTATCTGTAACTGTTTCATCCTTTTGCTTCCAAATCTATTACTAAGATTGAAACTGTTCTATGCAACACATTACTTCAGGAAAGTTTAACTGTTTTATCTCTGCTGCATTCAATAATGCAAAAGTGAAGATCATCTGTAGTTGTAAGCTGGCACCTCTAGCTATTCAGTTGTGGGTTCTCCTTTGAATAAATAATCAGATGTCCTTATTGATGAACCAAGTAAGCCCATATCATCATATTACTGTCCATAGCCACTTCAAAATAAGTAACAAACACAATCAACAAGTGTTATTAGTGACAACATTATATCAGAGAAGTCTATATTAGAATTAAGAATGGAACTTTTTTTCTTTTCTCAGTCTGAAATGTTATGAATTATGTTTACATATACAAGTAGAGGCAATATTGTTTTCATCAGAACCCATGCATATACCTAAATACAAATTGGATGAATAATGATTAACTGGAAAGAGGGAGGGCTTTGTTTAGTTATTAAGGGTGTATGATTAGAATTCTGTACTTAAGAGTTTCACACAAATAATATCCTCCCATGGAGTAGAGAATAACTCTTCCTTCAATTGATAGGACTGTTGAAATCCCTCAAAAATTTTAGAAGTCTCCCAGAATACTTCTTATCCTATCTACCTAATGCTTATATCTTTCTGAATCCTGTATACAGTAATGGGATTTTTATCACGACGATAAATGATTAAGTGTTAATCATAACACAAAAAGCATATTTATTTGCAAGATGTCAGGACTAAGTTGTATAATATTTTGCTGACCTCATTATGTCTGTGTGATATGAAAGTAGGTGGTGCTTAGAACAGTGTTCACAGAAGCAGGCCCTGCAGAGGACAGTTTCTATGGGGTATCAATAGTGTTATGAAGAAAAACGGATACATGATTCAAATACATTTGGGAAATGATGAACTAAATATTGTTCAACATCTTTCTTTATTGAAGACTTCTCAGAGCCTTTAGTAAACCAATATACATTGAGAATCTCCAAGAGAAATACATGATTTTCAGTGCTTCCCAAACTTAGGTATTTCAGAAGTTTCCTCCCTTTCACTTTCCCCCATGAACTCCCTCCCACCTAACAGTTCTTTCCTCTACCCCTACTCCTACAGGACACCTCATGGAACCAGTGTTTGGTTGAATATGGTTTGAGAAATGATGGCTTAGATTATATTCTAGACATTTCTTAGAAAGGTGACCTTGAAAGACTAGTGGACTCTTGTGGACTTTAGCATTTTCTTTATATTCTCTAATTTAGATGAAGGACATACTTTTTATTTAGAGTCCAGACACCAGGGCTCCATCTCAGGTTGGTCACTGACTAGTGATATCTCCTTGGGCCAATGACTTAACCTTTTGAGTCTCAGCTTCCTCTCTGAAGAACATAAATGTGAATTCTTAGAAATGAAGATGAAATGAGGTAGTGTATGGAAAAGGGCTTTATTATATGACCTTAGGTGTGTATTAAAAGTGTCTTTATTCACAATGCATCCCACTGTCCAGTGGCTCATGGTGCGCACTCTAACTCCTTGGTCCCCATCAAGTGTGAGACAGTTGCTACATAGTGTGTTGCTGATGTTTAGGATAGCCAAGGTGGAGAACATTGTGTTCAGCCTTGACTTAGACAGAGTATCTTTGCTCCTACTAAAAAAAAAAAATGAGGCACACAGTTTCTGTGTGACATGTGGCTTATAACCCATTACGTCCGCTCATCTCTGGTTTCTAAGTGATAACCTCCTCTCTGCCCTTACGGAAGTGCAGTTACTAAACATGAACTTGACTATATGTGACGATGCTACTACTTCAGGTTCAGCCGATTTCAGATTGTTCACTTTGGATGTCCTAACACCTTAGGCTCTATGTACCTCATCCCAGTAATACCCACATTAGGATGTATTAGTCAGTTGTGTTGCAGTAACGACAATTATCAAATCTCCATGATGTATAACAACAAACATTTTTTTCTTGAGTTAAATTTCTCACTACTGTGATGCTGTGTGTCTTCTCATTCCAGGACCAAGGAATGGAGATTTTTGGGAAGAGGGCCTTCTTATTACAGAAGGGAAGTTCAAGGGGCAGGGTCAAACTACGCAATCATTTGTAAAGCTTCTGCTCTAATGTGATGTGCACAACACCACTCTCATTCTTGTGGCCAAAGCAAGCTGCAGGTCAAATCTGACAATGGCTTGGGTGACATACTAGTCACACAGCAATTGATAAGGTGTGTTATCTCTTACTGAGGAAAAAAAGCGTTGATAATCATGAAAGATGATATAAATGCAAAGACTCAACCTGATAAACATTTTACCAAAACATACTATCGATGTCACTGGAACTTTTTGTCAACTTTTGACTTTTCTTCCTCTCAGTGTAAGTGCTATCTTGCTAGACACCATGTTTATCTACAAAGTCCACCCAGAGATGTCTAGACTCGTGGAACACCAAGCTACTGTCTGCAAACATAAGCTACTAAAGTTCTCACACATAAAACCGTCCAGAAGAATAATACCTGACAAGAAATTAAATATAAAGTTCTGACCAGAAGCATGGTTCTTAAACCAGTGAACATGGGACAAAAGAAAAAAAGAAGTCCCGTTCTAGTGCCTGAAAGCCATATAGGAAATAATTCCTTCTAGTTTTACATCTTGTATTGGCTTTTAAAATTTTATTTTATGATTTTATCATTATTATTATTTTTGAGTTGGAGTCTCTCCAGGCTGGAGACACATGGCTTAATGAAGCCTCAACCTCCTGGACTCAGGCGATCTTTTTACCTCAGACTCCCGCGTAGTTGTAGATACAGGCATGCACCACCATGCCTGGTTGATTTTTTTATTTTTTGTAGAAATGATGTCTCGCTATGTTGCCCAGGCTGGTCTCAAACTCCTTTTGCTTTGGCCTCCTAAAGTGCTGGTATTACAAGCATAAGCCACCATGCAGGCTGTTATGGCTTTACAGTACATTCCCAACAGTTATCTACATTGTTGGATTCATGAAATAATAAAGAATTATTCACACCCCCAAACATTTTCTTACTGGCTACTGAAACTTTACCATCATATGACTTATTATTTAAATGTTGTTTTTCTTGTCAGCATTTTGTGGTTTAACAGCCCACTTGAGTGCGAATTAGTTTATCAACTGCCTTTCTTATTGAAAAGACAGACGAGACTACATGAAAATGGGTAGCACCATGGTAGGAAGCTGCTGATGAAAAAATGGCAGAAGTAGGACCCAGAAGATGAACTCTCTTACACTTGATTATTCAGTAATACAATACGCTCCTAGGTTGCTGAAATCTCTTCAGCAGAAAGTTAGCCTCCAACCTGAGAAAGATGGAAGAAATCGGGAGGCTGGGATGGAGGGAGTAGAAAAGGTCTCTGCATCTGTGCACGCCCAGACATGAGGGCCTCTGTCTCATTCAACTTTGTATTCCTGGGGTCTGGTGTGTACCTGACATAGACACATTGTCCTGGATTTTTAAGGTTTGTGTTGCCAGTACCTCTATTGACTTCCTGCCGAGGACTTCCCAAGTCATGAGTTCCCTCACAGCCTACACACAAGGCCTGGAGACGAAACCAATAGACACCATCCAAGGGTAAATTTGCAACCGCTATGGTGAACCTCAGCTTCTACTCATTGAATGTTGACTGATGAACTTTATAGCGTACTATAGGGACTTCAAATCCACTTATAACTATGACATTTGCAATGCACAAAATCAGCTTTTGAAACCTTCTATGAGGGTCAATTGCATTTGTTTAGGACTGAAGAACTTTAAGGCCCTTACCTGTAAAATGTAGAAAAAGAAATAAAGAAAAAAAAGAAAGGAAAGAAATAAAAAGCAATGGAGGGGAAGAGAGAGGAAGGAGATACTCTCTTCCTGGTCCCTTTGTCTCCTCTTCCTAGACAGAAAGCTGAGCACAAAGCCCTTGCAATTTTAG
The DNA here is from genome assembly GCF_000164805.1 of Carlito syrichta. Taxonomy (NCBI): domain Eukaryota; kingdom Metazoa; phylum Chordata; class Mammalia; order Primates; family Tarsiidae; genus Carlito; species Carlito syrichta. The sequence goes on from NW_007260311.1 coordinate 1,845,677, forward strand.
GAGGGAATTATCCAGAAATGTTGTCTTAGGATTTCAAATTTATCGATCTATGACTGAGTCATGATCTTCCCTCTCAGAAACTGTTGGCCACCCCATTACCACTGAAGATGGGAAGCCTGTATGATGGAGTCTGTTGCTGGCACAGGGGTTTCTCATTAATGAACGTTGAAATTTGTTGTAACTCTTGCTTCTTCCCTGCAATGAAAGAAACTTTCTACTAGGAATGCAGCATGGCACCTAAGTAGGTTGCGTTTGTAGGTGTTGCAGTTGCACTTAGGCTTAAAGCATTTGAAGGCATCCTTGCTTCTGTGTAAGAGGATCTCTGTGTGGGTGGAGAAATCATTGACTCCTTGATTTGTATCCTGATGTGATGCCTGAAGAGGGGGCACAGTACCTTTCCTGAAAGGGACAACTCATCCCCAGATTGGAAAATGGATTTGAGAGGTTGTCTTAACCAGAACTGAGAAAGAATTACTCTGGACTGATGAAGCTAAACTTTGTAGAATCTGGATGTGAGAAAGAGAGCTTATAGGAGGTAGGAGCAATCGAGGGCTCTGTAGGGTCATAGCTAAGTGGAGATACTTCTCTCTTGTAATCCAAAACCCATGCATTAAATATAGTGGATGTTTCCTTCCAAGATATTTCCTTTTGAGTATCCAGTGCTTTTCTTCAGAGTCTTGTTTAACTGGTCCTAGCTGGTCTGAGCTATGCTATGGGAAATCTGAGAGAAGCTGTGGGCACATTCTGGCCCATGTGAGGCCCTCAATAGTACAAGTGAGAGGGTTTCTCAATGATGGTGATCTGAGGACAAAGAGCTGGTCCTACAGCATCTGGCACCTCTGTCCAAAGGAGCTTTTCTCTTCATTGCCAATCTTGGAGGACCCAGGTATTATGAGGAGGGACTCCTCCCAAAACTGAATTTATTTATAAAAAACTGTGTACTTATTCTTATATGTTTAAACTTTTGTCACCTTCAAAATGCTGTTTGTTTGATGCAGTACACCTATTAAGAGACCTTTTCCACTGTTCAAATTAGTTTTTGAACTCCTCAGTGTGCTTCTACCATTTTTGTGCCACCTATTTCACATTGGAAAAACGTTTCCCTTTGAGGACTGTTTTCATCCTGGGAAACCAAAAAAAGTCGCGTGGGGGAGAGATTGGATGAATAGGGAGGGTGGGGCATGGGAGTCATGCTGTTTTTGGTCAAAAACTGCTGAATCCTCAGTGCAGTGTGGGCAGGTGCGCTCGTAAATCACCATCATGAAATGGGCAAATGTATTGAAATAATCTCCAAAAAAATTTCACTGAAGCTGAACGCAGCCTCTCACAACAACACTGGGTAGTACACTGATGCCAATGAGTTCCTAGAACTCTTACCTAGCAGCCCTTCCCTCCAGAAGATAATTCTAGTGTTTTATTTTTTTTTTGAGTGTTATTTCTTTTGGCCCTCTCACTTGTTTTATAAAGGCAAATGGAACTTTTCCTAATACATACAGTGTTCTGAGGTTTATCAAATTTTTCTCCGACTCAATGATGTCACATGAGAATGTTTAACCATATCTCCATAACACAGGATTTGTACTGATGGCAAGATGCTTTTGTGAGCTCTAAAAACAAACTCCATCTCCCTGAATCAAAATCAATACCACTCTATACACATTCACGGAAGTAAAAGGATCTGGGATTCTTTGGGGGTCCTAGGCAAAATACAGAAACTTTTTTCTCCATCAAAATTTTCAGTAACTTTCCTTTAGCCTAATGACGTTTAAGGAGTCTAGCATTTCTTTCACTGAATTCCAAATGTAGGTTTCCTTGGTTGCTCATTTAATTGTTCTAGTGATGGAGAGTCTACTGGAAGAAAAACATCACAGAATGGCAGAATGGAAGGCTGGATGGATAACGCTGCTTCAGATTCACCCTAGGAAGAGCCCATGTGCTGAGACCATCATCACAGGGTGGGCAGCAGGAAACATACACAGTGGGCTCTGGAAGTGTTTGTGGCATCTTCAGGGGAATTTCCACAGTTCTTCACTTTTTGTAATTGGTGCACAGTGAGTGTAAAATGGTACTTAATGTGTACACCTTCACCAAATGCTTGCAACATCGACACAGTATATATAGCTTCTTGCAAAGTGCCCAGTGAAGAGAGATGCATACATCATCTCTTGTGCCCTGACCTGCAGAAGCTCATGATTCCATGGTGTGGACAATTGAGTAGAAGTACCCAGAACAGTGCCCACCATACTTGACACATAACAGGTGCCTGGTAAAATATCGGTTATTATAAGAACAGTGAGCATATGCATTCAATAAAAGTCAATAGCCCAGTGCTGTTCTAATGTCTTGTCCTCAATGAGTTTCCCCATTTTGTTCTCTACAGGGAAGAGTCAGCAATGGCAGATCCCACCAAGGCCATGGCCAAGGGGAGGACAGGAATGGGCAGAGAGTGCAGAGACAGAGGAGGAGGTTGAGGCCTACATGGAGGGACAGAAAGGGAGCTTGGAAGCCCGTTTTCTAGCAGATGCTGAATTGTGATAGCTAATGGTTGTGAGGTTCATATATGCAGACTAACATCTAGAGTTGGTAATTTACAGAAAAGCAAACAAACAAATGAACAAACAAAAAAACACAGCACAGACTAATAATCAACCTCCATTTTACAGGTCCTCAAACTTCCAGCCACTAAAAGATGGTGGGCTGTAAGGGGAAGAAAGAGACCTAGTCTGGGAGAGGAAGATGGCCCTTCTTTGTGACAGTGGAGCTAGATGCCAAGTAAGGACGATGTTGTGCTCTGCCAAGTTGACTTAGGGAAAAACAGCCTCAATCATACTTTTTCATGAAGATTCTATGCAAATCAGGTAACTATATTCTAGAAACATGCTAATTCCCTTTTATGGATGAGTGCAACTTATAAGCTGTAAACAAGGGCAAAGAAAAAAAGACATAATTTTCTAGCTTTCCAGAGAAGTCAGAAGTTGTGCCAAGTCATAGCTGAGCTCTGAAAGGGTTTTCTACCTCTTCCTAACCTTCTGCCTTTCTTGGAGGGACCAGACAGAGTGAAAGTGGTTTAAGTCCCGGCTGCCCAACTGCCTAGCACATGATCTTGGGCAATTGACCTAACCTCTGCATGCCTCAGTTTCCTTTCTTACAAGATGAGTAGGATTACTAGGAGGCCAAAGCATAATGACAAGTTGTGAACTTGCACTGTCGGATGATAAACACTATTCACTGGGTAAAGATGGCTGGATTTTAGTGGTTCTTTAAGCATGATTCTCTGTGGATTAGAGATGAAGAGTTGGATTTTAACTCTAAACAGCTTATGAATCAACTGGAGCTGAAGACTCAAGTGAAGGTAATCTATAGTTCAGTGGATTTGAGATATGTAATTTCAAACATTTAGGAATAGTACCGAAATGTCTTCCTGACCATATTTATCACGTCTGCTGAAAATTCTTTTTGAAAACTAAAGTCATCTAGTTAGGATAAGCCAAATTTGTCCTTCAGCTGGAAGCATGTGCCAATGCAACATCAGCTTACTAAGGCAAGAAGATGAACCAGATGATAGAAAACAGCAAATTCAGCCAGGCTCGGTGGCTCAACACTTTGGGAAGCTGAGGTGAGAGGATTGTCTGAGCCCATGGGTTTGAGACCAGCCCGGGCAACTTGGCGAGACCTCGTCTCTACAATAAATCAAAAATTAGCCAGGCGTGGCAGTGCATGCCTGTAGTTCCAGCTACTTGGAAGGCTGAGGTGGGAGGATCACCGGAATCCAGTGGATCGACGCTGGGGTGGCTGTGAGTGTGCCACTACACTCCAGCCTGGGTGACAGAGTGAGACTCCAACTCAAAAAAAAAAAGAAATAAGAAAGACAAGAAAAGAAAACAGCAAATTTGGTGGCTGTCTTCAGCACTTTTCCATCTTTCTCTTTCCTCACTCCCTTCTTCCTTTCCTTTACTCCAGGTTTAGATGTCCTGTTTACCTTAATCTCTCACATTCACTGGTTCTAGATGGAAGTGTTTGTGATTAGACGAGGAACAGGACACGGATAACTTATGAGAGGCATTGTCACCCACACAGGGGAAGAAACATTAAAGACATTCCTCCTCAGTGAGCTTGTTGTGTTTAGCACAGCACCATAACCATACGTAGGTGTTTAAAAATGCCATTTGGTGATTTTTATTATGTCAGGCTACAATCTTCTTATGTCAGTCGGGCTCCTCCCACGCCTATTATGAGCTGTGAGAATAAAAGATCCTACAATTTATGGGCCGAGAAACAGTGAATGATTAATACGACAGTGGCCTCTTATTACAGTCTTAGTTAAACTAACCCCTGTGTTCTGAGAATTGGCCCAGGTTTGTCATGGGAGAATCTTTCTGCTGTATTTAAGCAGTAGTGATAGCCCAAAGCTTTTGCATTTTGCTTCCTCATCTCATTCTTCACTGCTTAAAGATGGAGAGTAAACTCTATTTTTCTTCTATGAAAGAGATGATTTTTTTTCTTTAATCTTTCATAGAAAAGGAGACTTTTCAAGCACATAGGAGTGATATCACCTTTGGGGTTGTGAAGAAAGCTCTCAGCACACATCAGTCTTGACTAAATAGAGTGTGATTCCTTCCCTTTGCAGGACAGAGAAGTGTGGGGTGTTGGTTTGAGGCTTCTGAAGGAACAACTTTTGTTCCCCGGAAAGGTTGACCAGGGTCGTTGCTACACTCTTAAGATTTTGATAGAGGTCATCGCTATACTCTAAGGGTGTGTCCGTCAGAAGCGAGAGGGCGTCTTTTCACAAATTGGGGTTGGGAAGTTGGAGGATTAGTGGACATCTGCTCAGATCTCACTTTGCCAGAAAGACTCTGGTCAGCATTCTTCCCCTTTTTGTCACTCACTGGCCTTCACACCTTTTTCCACTGGGGTCGCTTACAAGGTTTGTCCCTGCTCTTGGTTTCTCTGTCTAGACTTTCACTTCACATTTGATGGTCTGGTTCTACCTATGGATTTCACACTTCCAGGTTCTGTTTTCTGAATTTGACCATCCAGTTCTAGCTCTAAGTTGCCTTAAGTTTCCATCCAGGCCACAGGCACACACAGATTTATATTCAATGTTGGGAGAACTCTGCCCCACCTTTCTGTGGCAACTCTCTGTGTGGCCATCAAGAAGCCACCCACTATGTCAGTAATGTTTTTGCCCCAAATCCTAATACCTGGAGCCTCCCTCCCTGCATTGTGACAATGTTTGTAGGATGCTGCTTTGTTTTGGTTTTGCTTTCTCTTCTCTTGCTCTTGAGCACTCTAAACTAGGTGACCCCTTGGAGTTGTCCTTGACTATTCTGTGATCTCTTCTGCTTTCCCTCTCAAGTTGTATTAACTCCTTCCAAATACATGATCATTTTTCTGCAGGCCATATGTAAAGTTTCTCCTAGTCAGCTGCAGAGCCACTGATCCCCCTGAAATATGTCATTTACATGTCCAACCTCCACCTCTTCTCCTGTTAGTTTTGGTTTCATGATGCTCTTTGTATCCTTTCCATCTCCCACTTTAACATCCTAGTGTCCTGCTCTAATTTAGACCCCGACACTATTTGAAGGAAGAGAGGACTGCAATGGCCACTCAGTGTTCTCCATGCCATGCTATGTATTTCCACAGCATTAACTAAATCATGGTACTCTTATGCTCAGACAAGACTCAGACCTTCAAGGTGTTCTCATTGGTTACAAAAAGAAGGCTACACATTTTAAAATATTGGCCATGCCCTATATACCTGGTCCAAATTTATCTGTAGCCATGCCGAACCCATTCAGCTCTATATACCTCCCTTTGGCCCTTGAAACTGTCCATTAATGTTTCCCTGATTGTATCCTTTCTGCCTGGAGCACTCAACACTCCTTCTACCTGAATTCTAGCTCAAACACAAATTTCTCCAAGAAGCCTTTCTTGGTCACCGAAGAGACTCTTCCTCCTCTGGGCTTCTGTAGTCCATGGTGAGTTGGGCGTCCTGGAGACACTTGCCCCAGCAGTTACCTGTCCCAGGGTGACTTGTGTTCTTAAATGCTTTATCTTTTCAATTCTAAGCCCACTACTGAGTCAAGGTTCTTGTCTTTTTAGTGCATGTATCTTTCACTTACTGCATGAACTTCCTTTGCTGTGGTGAGCCTTGAAAAATGATTTATTTCACCCTGTTGGAAGAAATAACAAATGCCCTCCCAGACACTGGCTGGCCTCCACTAGGGAAGTTTTATATGTATCATTTACTCCGCAAAAACCCTTATAGGAGTGTTCTTCTAACTTAAGTTAGACTACAATCTGTGGATTAGAATGAAAGGTCACATAAAAGAATCCAAAAACATGATTCTTCTTTGGGTATAATTTTTTGAGTGATATTTTTTTCCTAATTCCATGTATATCTCTTTTGGTGTTTTTAGTTCTTGAACTGGTATAAGCCCTTGACAGTTTCTTTAAGGGGAAAAGAGAAACACATAAATTTGAGAATTCTAGTGGCTAAAATGCTCCCCAAATGTAAGCTAATAGAATTAGCTTAAGAGTAATTATAATAACCTAAGTATTCTGTAGTTAAGTATAATTTGCGTAATACCAGAAGGGAATATGTTTGAGCTTTCAGGAAAAAATTAATAAGATCAGCATTTATTGTTTTATTTTTGATTGCTTCTGAAAAATTATATTGGTATTGCTTTGTATGACTAGGTCTCCATGAGTAAATTATGATCAAAATTCAAAGCCATCATAAATTAAATGTGCTTTTCTCCCACTGCTTTGGTATACAAGACTTTCCATTAAGCTAGCCTCATATAATATACCTTGGATGTGTTCAAGAAAGCCCTGTAAATTATAGTAAGTATTTAAAATGGTAAGTAGACATTGGAAAAGGCCACATTAGGATTAATGAATGAAGGGGTTGATACTGAAAATGCACTTGTAAATAAATAACATGAAAAGTAAAGATGACACATTGTTAGGTTAGAGTTACAAGTAGAGTATGACAATAAATTGCAGGGTGGCAACAGAGTGTTCGTGGAACTTCAGTTTCCTCGGAGGAACATTTCTAATTTCTTTCCAGCAAAAACTTCCCAGTTCCATTCAGTCTGTGTTCAACGCTGAGACTTTTCCTGTGCTTTCTTTTCAGATTTGGGAAGTACCTGAGGGTGCTAACCTCAGCAGTCTACCCCCTTCCTGCCAACATTCAGAGAACTAGTCACTAAACAGTGGGGAACAGCAAGAAGGTAGAGCTGGCTTTGCTGTAGGAGGCTGCACTTTCTCTCAGTAGTCCAGGACTAAGAGCTCTGGGGAAGGAAGAGGATGCAGGAGTCATGTTACTCATGACAAAATGAAAGCACCGAGCAAGAAATGCACGCACAGGCAGGGATATACTTTAAATACATGTGCTCATTTGTCTCAAGGAAGGTTGGGAGCAGTGAATTGCACGTTGAGGAAAGTGTAAAAAGAGGACAGTGCGTGTTTGAATTGTTATTTAAAAATGTATGTGGCTTTGACAGAATAGAGTGGCAACACTTGGAAAAGTGTCTTGGGTATATTTAAAGTTTTGGCACAAAGTTCAGTTAGCACTCTCCTTAGGCATATAAACTTGTGGCTATATAAACTCTGGTTTCCAAAATTATCTATATATATATGAATATGCATGTGTTATATGATGAAAGGAGAGAGATTTCCTTCTGAGATGTTCATTTTCTCTAGCACCCAAGTTTGCATCGCTCCAATTATGTGATTTGCAATACCTGTTAGAATTCCCACTTGCTAAAGAAGATAACTTCAACTTGAACCACCAGAAATAGGCTTTCAGAATTTATGCAGAGATTCTTCACTCAGGTAAGTGGTAAGAATAAGTCGAAGAATAAAGCCTGGAATTCTGTATCATAGAAAGAATAATAATGTGGATGGAAAGTTTAGTGTCATGTAAAGAACTGACAGGAAGCCTGAAGCTCTAAGAAACCACGAGAATTTCTAGATGTAAAAAGATGATTAGAGTAGCTCAGCTTCTGATAATGGTGGAGAAGCTTGTACCAGAATAACCCTCCCATAGATAACAATTATAAAGTCTGGACAAAATATAAAAACCAACTCTCCGAAGGCACTGGAAAATGATGAAGGGCAGGCAGACACTGGAGGAAAGGCAACCTGTAAATGACAGAAATCCACTAGATATATTTGCATTTATTCTTTTTTTGGTCCTTCTTGCCTTAAGATACTCCCAGATCTACACAGCACAGGATCAGTAGAACCCAAGAAAAAATTCATACCCTTACTGTTTTGAAAAGTCACTGGGCAAAGTCTGGGATTGGCAGCAGCTGAAAAGTGAAGGAGGAATTCCAGAAATCTAGGGCACAGAAAGTATAGCTCCCAAATATGTGCACAAACTTCTTCCTAATCCTGGTTAACAATCGAACTGCTCATGCATGGGGAAGACCCCATGGTTTCTGGTGAAAAACAACAGCTGCAAGACTGAAGACTTAGCAGTGTCTGCTTCTGCCCCCTTCAAGGAAGTCAGAGTTTGAAGTTTGAGTTTAGTAAAGTTAACTGACTGCTAGAGCAAAAATAAATCCACTTTACAGGAACATAACAGAATCCAGAGTCTCTAGAATGAGCATCCACAATGTGTAGGCTAATAAAAAATGTTACTAACAAAAAATTACTAGACATGTATAGACACCAGAAAATTTGATGCAGAGACAAGAGAAACTGACATAAATATGATTCACACATTGTTTTAGCAGTCAAGAACTTTAAACATACATTAATAAGTATGTTCAAGGACTTCAAGGAAAATATGATTATAATAAGTGAACAAATCAGAATCTCGGCAGAGAAAAAGAAGTTATAAAAATAAAAGAAAATTCTAAAATGGAAAAGTGTGATGTTAAATTCAAAGAAATTGCTGGATGGATAAAAGCAGGGATGGAATTAGAAAATCAACAATAAACACTAAGACCAGTGGGTGAAAGTTAGATGAGGAAAAGGTGTTTATACATCTCAAAATTATCTCCCCACAAGTTACTTATTAATTATAAATGGAAAAGTAGAACTTTATAGTCCAGAAACCTGTAAACTCCATTTTAAACAAGTGATCAAGGCTAACATCACTAATGTTGGGACAGTGACATTGTGTGATTCTTCATGTGATGCGATGAGAAGGACACAATATTTCTGTGGTATTCCTGCCTAATGTTCCTCACCCAAATCTAATCGTGAGAAAACCTCAAAATCCCCAGTTTAGGGATATCTACAAAGTAATGTAGTTTTCGAAATGTTAAGACAAAGACAAAGGTTGAGCAACAGTTCCAGATTCAAAGAAACTAAATAATCTTGACAACCAAATGCATATGGGAACATGGACTGGCTCCTGGCTGGGGAGCTGAGTTTAAAGGACATCATAGGGACAGTTGACACAATTTGAATATCAACTATGGATTAGATAAGAGTATTGTTTCAATGTTAAATGTTCTGATTTTGATAATTGTACTCTAGTCATATCAGAGAAAGCCCTTATTTTTAATGAATATACACTCAGGTATTCAGAGGGAAAGGGATGCCACTTTGCTAAATTATTTTCAAATGGTTCAGAAAAATATATTCTCTCTCTCTCTTTCTCTGTCTCTCCTTTTGTCTCTCGTGTCTCTGTCTTTCTCTCTTTCTGTGACTATCTCTTTCTCTTTCCCTCAGATGATAAAGCAAATGTAGCAAAATGTAAACTGGTGAATCTGGGTAAATAACATCGAATGTTTCTTATGTTATTGCAAATTCTCTAGAAATTGGAATTCATATCAAAATAAAATGCTATGAATAGACATAAATAAATAATTGGTTTTATTTGAGCTTCTTCATTGCCAAGTTCTTAGTTTTCTGACCTGCTGTTCTGGCACAATGCAATAATTTTTCTCTTGATAATCCATCTTACTTCAGCTTAAGAATCACTTTGCCTTTCAAAATTCTTCTTATGTTTTTTGAAAAAATATTTGTATTCTTTTCCTCTCTTAGTCCTCCATCCCATGAACTAGAGTTTCCTAAAAGTGTGTAAACAAATGAATGCATTTTGAAGTTCCTGAAAATAAATCACAATTTTCTCTGAATCATCCAAAAGAAAAATATTTACATGCTGAAAACAAACAAACAAACAAAAAAAGAGACAAAGATCATCATATTATGAATGCTAAGTCTTTTCTTTTTGTCTTTCTTCATCTTCTTCCATGTTTCTCTTCTTTTCTAGTTTGGCATGTGATTGTCTCACTCCTACCAACTGCATCAGGCAGGAAGGGGCATTAATCTATTTGAAGTGTGCAAAGTCCTTCTGCTAATAGGTAATAAGTACCTTTAGTAGTTGCCACCAAAAGCACCAGTAATGAAAATTAATGGTTTGTATTAAAGATATTCCAGAGGCCTTCACTGATGACACAAGTGAGTACTTGAGACTCTCCTGTCCTTTGTCAGACTGTTTCTCCAGCCCTCGACCATAGATGGCACTATGTAAAATGTCTTCACAGTTCCAGGTTCAAGAAGACTACAAATAGACATGCATATGGGATGCATGCATATGGATGCATATGGGATCCTGAACTGGTTTATGGACTGGGAGTGAGGCATTTAAAGGATATAATAGGGACAGTTGACACAATTTAAATATCAACTATCTATATTTATTATTGATATTAATAATGATAGTGATGCATTATTGAATCAATTTCAAATATTGATTGTGTGCTCCTTATATGCTGTAGGTTTTAGGGACTCAGCAGAGAAGGCAACAGAAAAATATCTCTGTCCTTATGGAAACTTTGTTTAATGAGAGAACAAAACAATACATTAAAAAGTTAAATGAAGACTACACCGGACAGTAGTAGGTACAAAGGAGAAAAATACAGCAGGAAAGGGACATAAAAATTGTTGACAAGGAAGAAGGTAAATTGTAGAGTGGTCAGAGAACGTGATATTTAAGTTAAAATAGGAAGACAGAGAGAAAGGGGCCGTGTGGTCTTCTGGAATGTCAGAGATGGAGGAGCCAGAACAGAGGTTTCTAAGCAGAGAGTTGATCCACTAGGAGGTGGTGTGAGAAGAGGGAAAAGATGATGTCAGAGAGGTGGTAAGCCAGAGAGGTGAGCTCAGTGGCACTTGTGGGCCACAGAGGCACATGGTGTTTACTTGGATGAAATGGGAAACCCCTGGAGGCTTCTCGGCAGAGGAACAGCGTGATCTAACTTAGGAGGGCATACAAGAGAGGCTTATGGGAGGAAGTGTGAAGACTGCCAGGGAGCCTCTGTAAAGATCTGAGCCGCAGTGTTGGTGGCTTGGACCAGGGAAGGGGTGATGGAAATGGTGAGAAGTGGTCAGACTCTGGCGTATTTTGAAGGTAAAACAAACAAGACCTGTGGGTTGACCCAATGCACATTGGATTTGACATAGAGTCATAAAGAGAAGAGCCAAGGAGAACACAAGGGATTTGGCTGCAGTAACTGCAAGAACGAAGCTGCCATTCGCCACTATGGGGTAGGCTGTGAGGAGGATGCCAGGAGCTCTGCTAAGAAAGTGTGAAGTTTGAGCTGCTTCCGAAATATCCACATGGAGATGTCCAGGCCGTAGTAGGATTTTTGAGTCTGGTGTTCAGGGCAGGTGTTCAGGCTGAATATACACATGTGGGAGTCACCAGCATGTAAAGCTGTTTAAAGAGACAAGCCGAGCAGGGCTCAGTGGCTCAGCCTGTAGTCCAGCGCCTTTGGGAGGCTGAGGTGAGTGGATTGCCTGAGCCTGAGGGTTCGAGACCCGCCTGGGGAGCGAGACCTCATCTCTACAATAAATCAAAAAATCAGCCGGGCATGGTAGTGCATGCCTGTAATTCCGGCTACTCGGAAGGCTGAGGCGGAAGGATCGCCGGAGCCCAGCAGGTCGAGGCTGCGGTGGCCGGGAGCGGCCACTGCACTCCAGTCTGGTCTACAGAGTGAGACTCCAACTCAAAACAAAATAAAAATAAAAATAAAAAATAAAGAGGCAAGCCGTAGAAGGCAGAGAGAGCAAGTCTAGCTAGAAAGGAGAACAGAGTCAGAGATGGATCCCTGGGTACCCACTCCTGAATTCTTAACAGAAGTGCCTCTTGGGGAGGTGAAAGCATTACCAAGGGATGGGAGGGCATTTGAGTTGTCAACAAGGAAATCCCCTAATTGTCTGTAGATCCCAGATAGGGCCTCCCTGATGGTCCCCAAGGCAAACACCAGCTACCTTAGTCACTGAGTTGCCCAGTGCAGTGTCCCACTAAGGACTCAAGCACATGGAGAGTAGGTCTAAAGCTTGCCAGTTTCCCCACATTCCTTTTTTGGGAGCTTGGACATTGGCTTACAGTTTTGGCCTGTGAATGTTGGTCTCCATTGCTCTTTAGAGTGAAGCAAATGTACACAGATAAACTTGATGCAATGAGAGGGCCTGAGCAGATTAAAAAAATGCTCCCTGACACTCTAGAGTCCCAGATGCTAAGCATGTTTTTCCGTTTAAGCAGATATTTGAACTGAGTTATTAGGAAAAATGCACTGAACATTTACTGCACCTTCAGAGTTGCCTTCATTATGGGCCCGTTGAACTAGGCTAGCATTTGTCTCACCAGGGAACTGGCAAAATAAATAACTAGGCGAGAAGAGGAAAATGAAATTCAGGGTTGAGCATCGTGGCTTTATTGATGGCATTGTCCCCAAGTGCCCTATTATCCCTTGAGCAACCTTGCTTACATACTAAACAGAAGTGATTGTCCTGGGGGGTAACGTATGGTCCCCTGTGGCATTCTCGAGAAGAAAATTGACCTTACATGAGTATTTACTGACTCTCAAGAGAGAGGGTACTTTACTTGTGTCCTTCCATCAGAAGACTGGATTCTAATGAGAACCCAGTTACCCAACCAGGAAAAAAAAAATCCCTTTTTGGTTTTTTATTTTAGGACTCTTTCCTTGAATGAGGACCTTGATCAATTCAGAGGCAAGAGATCTTCCTTTGTTCTTGCTGATGAAGATAAAGTCCTTCCATTCAATTCCAAGGCTAGTTAGCTCGGGTCTGTTCTAAGGGTGCTGACAACATCCTCATCCTCTGAACACATTTTGAACTTTGTGGGTCATTGGGGTCACAGATGGTGACAACAGTCCTTTATACCTCTCCATGTCATAGGGGAAAACACGTCTTGGCTTCAAGTGCAAGCAACGTCATTCCCATGGAAAGCATCTCATTTATTTTGATGAACACCCAATAGAGCTTCTTAGAGACCATTCTATTGAGGGACTAAGGGCATAGAAACACTGCTAACATTGACAGAAGTCTTAAACCAGGGTTGCTTTTAAGGTGCTTACTCACTCTTTCAGATAGGCCACTGCAGATTTGTCTGTTGGTTAAAACTTGCTACACATTTTTTATCCCGAAGATTTATCCATCCAACAGGCAAATCCCTCCACAGTTCTGTGCTTTTGTAGTAATTCAAATGTTAGCCTTATTAAGAGATTTAGTTTGGAATCACCATTCCCTAAAATCTTTAGGGGATCTCAAGGTAGGATGAGCCAATGAGTGATAGAAATTATTAGGCAAAAACTGAAATTTCACGGCTCGTTACACATGGGGGAATGAGTCGATATAGAGCAGGACACTGGTAGGGTGGGGTCTTTCAGAATCCTAGAAGGGTGACTCCAGTGACCCTCTGTTCTCATTTGTTTTGTATCTAATCTCATGACATGCTCTGGTCTCTGGTTTCTTCATAATCATTGGTCTAAATTCCTTAAAATACAATCTTTCCTCTTCCTTTGGTGTTCAGAAGTGTGAAGCAGATAGCTCTGAAAGAATTCAAGTCGCCGCCATAAATCTTGAGTGATTTTAGAAAGATATATAATACTCCTAAATGATGACATATTTCCAGAAGATCGGTAAAACATTTTTGAGTGATATATGGCTGGGCAGTTGTGTCCCTGCAGCAGATCTAAGGGAGAACATCAGGCAAACACAATATTTTATGAGCATGATTGGTCATGTCTTTTGTTTTTAATCTGCCAAAAATGCAACTAAAGAGGTTGGCCGTATGGAAAATTGGTCTACTTTGTAACAGGTCTGGCTGGGAAAACCTCTGGGATTTTTGATTTGCCATCAGAACAAAATGTTGGTATGGGATGGGGTGGGAGGAGTGGCGAGGCAGGATGGAGGGTCGAGAGGGGGGAAGCTCGGTGTCTGAGGAGATGACAGTGTCTGAGAAGGGTTTGAGCATTTAAAAGCAATTAGGGAGCTGCGTGCGCGTGCGTGCGTGCGTGCATGTGAGAGAGAGAGAGAGAGAGATTTATTCGCAAAGTCTGCTCTGTGCATTAACTAAATTTGTAATTTTGATCACAGATAGAAACAAAACAAAACAAAACACAGCGAAATATACACACACAGAGCCACAAAATACCCAAAGTGGCAGGGCATTTCCGTTAATCCCCAGAGACCTTCGTCTGTGAGTGCTGATTTGGGGAGGAGGTGGTATGAGGCTGCCGCAGCTGTTAACAAAAGTCAGTGACAATTGAAACACCATTGTGATAGGTGAGCTGGGAAATGCAATTACCACTAGTTAGAACTGCGCATTCATCTGACTTCCTGGGCTAAGTATAAAAAGACTGGGCTAGGAGGGAGACTGTCTTGGCTCTGCTGATGGAGTTTAAAAGGAAAGAAGGCTTTCTCCCCTCCACTGGGAGCTAATGGGGCATGCATAGCTCATTCTCAGCACAGAGCACATCTGGCAAAACTACTTGAAGGCATGTGACACCACTTATAACCTTACATGGACCTTCAGAAACAGCATTCTGGAAACAAAGAGCATTATCACTGACTTACATGCTGTTGAAAGCTTCTGAGAAGTTGCAGGGCCCTCCAGAATGAAGGATCATGTCTACAAAACTACAATTCTTTTGGAGTCTCTGTACTCTCTTGTAGTGTGTTATCTGCTTTTATAATTTGGTGACCAGCTCTCCTACTGCCATCGTGGCCCCTGCACAAACAAGACTCACCGTAAGAAAAAGTGGTTCAAGACCCGCCTGGGCAACTTGGTGAGACCTCATCTCTACAATAAATCAAAAAATTAGCCGGGCGTGGTAGCGTACACCTGCAGTTCCGACTACTTGGAAGGCTGAGGCGGAAGGACCGCCGGAGCCCAGCAGGTTGAGGCTGCGGTGGCCGGGAGCGGCCACTGCACTCCAATCTGGGCGACAGAGTGAGACCCCAGCTAAAAAAAAAAAATAATAAAAAATAAAGAAAAAGTGATCAAAAACAAATCCAGGGGGAAGTTGTTGGGAGTAGAACTATATCATACCAAAGATAGAAAAATGATCTTCCTTGAAAATCACACAGAAAAAGCTTCATAAATCACATAGGTCTACCAATACACATCTTGGATTTAAATATTAGTAAAATTATATTTGTAACGTGCAACTTTGCTACTCACGTATTATTTTATGCATGTCCACAGAGACATTTCTCATAGGGAAAACCGAGTAATTGCAATGTCGTACTTGACCAGTGTGCCAAGTAACACAACAGTACATGTTTTCAGATCTATTCCAGGAGAAACAGTTGGGAGAGCTTCCTGTAGGACTCCACAGCACATGTTTGGTGAGCAATGCTTTGGCGTATGTCTAGGTGCACATGGTGGGTGGGGACAGGGGGCAGGAGACCAGTGAGAATGGATGTCTGAGGATACACATCTAAAATGTCTCAGGAGTCCTAGTTCAATATTGTTCAATGACAAATGACTTATTAAAGATCTTACCTGTTGTTCACTTAGAATAATCAACCACCAATATTGTTCTGCCTCTTTGCTCCCATGACTGATCCCTCACACTTTCCAGTGTCAGCCTCGAGTCATCATTTGACCTCTTCAGGATCCAGAGACCACCAAAGAACCTGTGAGGCCTGTTTCCAATGAGTTCCTACTTTCCTAAAGTTAATTTGCTTAAATGGGACATTAATAATTAAAGAATGGTTATCTACCTTTTCACAGGAATCAAGAAAGCTGGTTTCAGGGTGGATTTTTTTCACCCCAGTGTCCAGTTGAAAGGAAGCTATATCCAGCTCGATGAAATGTGCTTGGTTTATTTGTCCTGTGCCTATTTGGAATGTCTGAGGTGTCATATTGTCTCACTGTTTGAGGTCAAGGGCTGGTTTGCCATCTAATGGAATTGAGCCTCTGATTTCAAATGTGTAGAGAGAAGAAAGGTCATCCTACATTCCATATGCTACAATTCAGTGAGTCTCAGGAATAACTCTTGCTGTAGAAATTAATAACTGTAGAATTAAACATGGTTCCCAGGAAAACCAAACCCCTGACACAGCAAAGGTTCAGAGGAGTTTTCCTGCCATATAGCCCAATACTATTCAGGTTTTCTGAATCTCCATTCAGCTGTTTTGAAATGCTGGCTTAAAGAGTCCCCTGAGTCCTATATTGCACCCGTGATTATAAAAATATTTAAAGCCACAGAAAAAATATATGGCTGTGCAGACACATGTGTTGATTTATCGTATACCATGGTTTGATACAAACTGGGAGGCAAGGTTTCAGGCTGACAAGAGCATCAAAGTAGCAGGCTTCAATCCATATATTATGGTACCAGCCCTGGAACAGGAGCAGACCTTAAACAAGCCCATAATATAGGGTTTCTGAAAACTCCCCTACATAAGCAGGAGACAACATAAAAAGTTACACGACTATTTATGTGACATGGAGTCATATTAGCAGTGACGTGACCACATAAATAGTATTGTGAATTTTTGGAATATGGAAATTAAAGAAAAATATTTCAAAACCTAAACTGTATATTATCAAAAAATAACAAATCTTCCCAATGCCATTTTGAAAAAAGATGGAAGAAGGGACAAAGTGCTAGATATATCTATGAGTATTCTTTGTTGGTGAAAATTTTATTTTCTAAAAATATGCCCTTGGAAGGCTGAGGCGGAAGGATCACCAGAGCCCAGCAGGTCGAGGCTGCGGTGGCCGGGAGCGGCCACTGCACTCCAGTCTGGGCGACAGGTGAGACTCCAACTCAAAAAAAAAAAAAAAAAAGTCATAATTTTATATATAGTGAATGTATTTTGAAAGGGGGATATCTTGGTTTTTCTCTGTAAATATATGCTTGTTGCTTAAACTATGTCGTGCGGGGTGTTTACTTACTGCTTCTGTGTGTGGAATCTTGGTCAGGAAAGCCCTGCTTGGGCCTCTCGCACCTAAGTCTTTACCTTCCTTCATACCCCTCTGCCTTTGCTCCCTGTTTCCAAACACTTAGGGCTTCCTTCTTCTTACAAACCTGCCAAGCCCATTCCAGTTGGGGCCTCTGTGCTTCCTGTCTCTCTCTGGAATGTTCTGACTTCAGATTTTCAAGTCTTGTTTCTCTTCTCCTCAGGGCAGCTGTCCATCCAGTGTCGAACCCCAGCCTTTTCCTATATAACCCCTGGGCTTTCTTCTTATTAGGAGGCAACCAGCAGGTACTTTCTTCCATGTGACCTCAAAGAACCTCAGGTGCTTTTAAAATATAAGCGTCCTTCCAATAAGAAGATGTTGAAGGATGGAGAGAAGCACAAGGAGAATGAATGGAGAAGTCCTATGATGTTTAAATAATTTTAGCAATAACCCAAAGAATAGAGATACAGGAAATATATGATTCATGATTGGATTATGAATTGATGGATGAATCAAGTTATAGACTAAATAAATAGACATGTTCTGCTGATATGGGCTGCAGAATATGGGTTGCATTATGGGGAGATCCAAGAAGGTTATTCTAATAATAATAATAGTACATTTAATAAAAATCAAATGTAAATAGCCAAAATAAAATAAGTAGAGAGTAGAAAATGAAGAACTGTTTTATAAAACATATAATTGTAACTCTAATTTTCCTATTACTGTATGTGAAAGCTTCAGAAAACATGAATTTGTGAACAGTGATCACAAAGTGATATTAATTATATTTATGGAAGTGCTCAAGTGTAGCAGTTTAATTATGGAAACATTATATAGAGTTTGATATTTTCATCAGCAGTATAATATCTGCTTGTGCATAAGTAAGAGCAGTATAAAATCAATCAGTTGTTCAACTATTTTTGTACTAGTACACTTAAATATTTTAATATCTGGCTACTTTAT
Source organism: Carlito syrichta (assembly GCF_000164805.1). Classification (NCBI taxonomy): domain Eukaryota; kingdom Metazoa; phylum Chordata; class Mammalia; order Primates; family Tarsiidae; genus Carlito; species Carlito syrichta. Next base: position 1,863,825 of record NW_007260311.1, read on the forward strand.
ACAAAGCTGGAGAGGCAATTCTGAAAAATTAAAAAAAGTTTTTGGTTCAAAAATCCATCACTAGGTTGTTGAAATTTGTGGAGAAGAGGTTATAAGTTACTCAAGTATATTTAAGCCAGTTTGTGCCATGTGGTGTTATTATAGTTAGATTATAATTTAATGAAATATGTAAATAAAATAAAGTTATTGTTTTTATGAAAAGTGCATTTAATTTTTTGAAAAGAATCAATAAAGTTAAGTTGATAAATTACTGATGACTTTAGTGTGAACAAGGACGCTATTAAAGTTTGGAGAAAAAAACCTTAAAAATCTAGAATTCTGCACTAAAATTGTTTGCCAGGTTCTTTCATTCTCTTTCCCTTTAAATAAATGTGCAAAAAATAAATCACAGAGGATGAGTTAAGGGTGTGGTTTGTGCAAAAAATCATTTTCATGGATCCAGCCTCAAAAAAAATCTTTGACCGTCATTGGTGAAAGAGTGTATGTTTATACGTTTTGATTAAAATTTTAAGAAGTTGAGGTTATATAATATTTTTTATTGCTTCTCCCCCTTATTCAGCTTGCTCTATTAACCTGATTGTATCTGAGAACAGACTTTCTACTGTGCTTTAATAGAGTAACAGACCTGATAAAAATTTTTTTGAGAATGTCTTTTTTAAAAAAGTTTTTTGATAGCTAGAACAGAAAAAAAAATTGCCAGTTCATTTATGTTTTATGTCATTAAGGCTAATCGATTGTTTAAGTTGTTTTGCTTTAATAAAGCCTCTAATGGCAAAGAGTAAAAAAAAAGAATTAATACATGTTTATTAAAAAAATCAAATTGATATGAGACTTCCTAATTAGCATGACAGGATAATAAGTGGTGATGACAATATCTTCAAAATTCTGAGAGAAGAATATTTGAACTTAAAATTTTATACAACTGAAAGTGGTAATTAAGAATAAGAATTAAAAAATTATAAAACACTCAAAAGGTTTACATTGTCTAGAAAAATTACTTTAAAATACTTCCCCAACAATTGGAAGTGGAGGGGACAGAGGAGAGGTGGCAGCTAGTGAGTACATTAACTTCCTCTCTTTTACTGCAGGAGTAGCTTGATCATCTCTAAAATGGACAAATCAGCATTTTATACCCTTTTGTACTATTTGGTATTGCAACCATATCTATGTATTATTTCTATAATAAAATTTAATGTGGTAAGAAAAGTATATGGTGACTTATGGCTTGAAAAGGGATTACTCCTACATTATAAAATTTATTTGCAGCTTTTCCTAATCTAGCAGCATTCCAAAGGCTTAATAAAGCAGAAAAGAGAATAAGATTGCTCACAAAAGAACTAAAAACTTTAGAATTCTATTTTAAGATGTTTCCTTTTGGACTTTTTGTTCTAAAGTGTATGTAATAAGACATTATTAAAAATGCTCCAATTTTATATTTCAATTTATCAATAATTTTAAGGCCAACTTTAAGGGGAAAAACACAAAATGATGAAAGTTTAATTAGGCACTGCAGTGAATTTTTATTTAGAAAAAAATAGGGATCACAAAAAATCATAAATTTACAGAGCTTAAAGACTAAAATTCTGAGTCTTGTGTTGAAAGCAAAGATTGTATATTTATGGCTGCAAAATTAGGTAAGGGGTCCAGAAAGGGACTGATTAAAATGAGGGCCTCAAAACTTAACCTCCATTAACTTCATAGTAAATGCACCTGACTCCACTATCCAAATGTTATGGTTATGACTGCTGCTTCTGCATCCGCAATGGCAAGTAAGTGTATTCCTAGAAGCCATTTTGACATTGGGACAGTCAGCAATGACTTATACTTGAAAGTGGCTGTGAATTATATCAATATATTCCATTAATCCCAAACTAAGCAGATCCTCAGTTCAAATTTCCTTTGATCAGACTCCCAAAATGTGTATGGCCACTCAATCACCTGACATATTTACCTTCTGTTATGAGGAGAATGTGTCGGAGAGTATAATGGACTTAATGTTTCTAATCCACAGGGTGATGTTTTAGTGAGATGGAGCATTTGGGAAGTGATTGGATCATGAGGGTGCAGCTCTCATGAATGAGACTAGTGCTTATATTAGGGTTCACCAGAGAGATAGGACAAATAAGATATATATCTATATAAGAGGACATTTTTTAAAAAGTAAATTGACTCATGTGATTATGGAGGTTGACAGGTCTCATGATAGGCCATCTGCACACTGAATAACCAGGAAAGCCTGGAGCATGACTCAGTCCAAGTCCAAGTCTGAGAACAAAGGGGATGGAGCAGATGGTGTGACTCTCAGTCCAAGGCTAAAGGCCTGAGAATCTGATGCACACTCTGGAGACCAAGGGCCAAAGAATCTGGAGTTCTAGTATTCAAGGGTAGAAAAAAGGTATATCAGCTCCAGAAAAGAGAGAGAGAAAATTTGCTTCACAGACATAACTGGAGCAAATGCTTTACTAGCTAACTGGGCATCCCTTAATTCAATCAAGTTGACCATCTAAAATTAACCATCACAGGTACCCTTATAAATGAGAGCCCAGAAAGACCCTTTGTCTGTTCTACCACATGAGGTTACAAAAAGAAAATGGCTATCTATGAGGAAGCAATCCCTCATCAGACACTGAATCTGCTTGATCTTGGACTTCCCAGTCTCTAGAATTGTGAGGGAAAAAAGTCTGTTATTTTTAAGCCACCCACTCTATGGCATTTTTGTTACAACTGTCCCAGTGAACTAAGACAGAAAGAAAGTGGAAATAGGGGGGAAAGACCAGTCTTAACTAATGGTACTTAAATCATTTTTTGGTTGCTGTTGCATATTTTGAACACATGTCTAGGGCTCCTCCCAGGCTCTTAGAGTTTGTGCAAGTAGAAAGTCAAGAAATTTGTCAATATATTTTTAACAGTAAATCAGCTTCTATTGAGGAAATTAATAAAACATTTAAAAATTATTTTTACAGTATCATAATTATTATAATAGTCCTATTATTGGTGCCTATGTTTTCTCTTGGTTTCTTAGTATGTCTACTAAATTTTGATAAAATGTCAGACATTGGCTATAAAAATTGTTGAGGCTGTGGATAATGCCATCTCCCTTCAGAGAGAGTTCACTACATCCTTTGGTGGGTAGAGAGTTGGGAAAGTTTATACTAATCCAGGCAGGAATTAAACTAACTGGAGGCTGATATCTCTCCAGGGATAACAGTGGAAAACCTGAAATTTTTACTAGAGGTCTTTCTCCCTAGCAGGCTCTGAATTTTAATTATCTTCTCAGAATCATGAAACTTCCCCAAATCCCCCTTTGCCATTCAGCAGCTTTCTGCTTAGCTTCTTAGATCTTTGCCTTACGAAGTTTAAGAATTCAGCAAATGGATAAAAATGAGGAAGAAGTTACTTCTTTTTTTGTATGACTTTGGCTCTTAGAACCATAGTAATGTTTTATATACTCCACCAATAAATAGATAAACAAACAGCCAAACAAAGTGAATAAAGATAATAGGGGGAACACGACATGGAATACAAAGAGTAACTTATGAACCCAAATGTATTATAAATGAGTAAATGATGGGAAAAAATAGCATAAATAACTTTTGAAAATAGTATTTTTACTTTATAATATAAAGTAAAATAAAATATAAAATATAAAAATAATATAAGGTTAAAGATAAAAAGAACTTTACTAAAATATCATAGCAAATCTGTTTTTCACAAAGATATGGGTTAGAAATTCTGTAACTACTCTATGTGTATACTAGGTGTGAACAATATAAATGTATATATTGCAGATGATGAAAACCAGGTTTATCACAGTGAGAGAAAAAAGTTACAGATAAAGAAACAAGGAAGACTAAAATAAGAAGTGTGGCTTTTTAATTGGAATTGGAGGTATCACTATGAATTTGCAGTTCTGAATACAGGAATATATATATATATATGTAAATGTAGATATATGTCAGTTTATGTGTATATATATATATATTTTTTTATATCTGTTGAGAGGGCCTAGAAGAAATTATAACTCAGTAGCATTGAGCACACAGAGTGCCCAGATCTTGCTTTCTAAACACTGTCTCTGATAAAAAGTACCATAGGTTCTGGCAAAAGGGGTTTGTCCCAGAGGTGGAGCAGGAACAATACCATGTGGGACTTGAACATCTTACAAACCTAGAAAATAAGAAAGAACTTGAAAAATGGTGAAAATATGTTAAAAGGGCACACCTAACCTGAAAAAACTCCTAATGGCTAACACAGATAATCTGAGCAACAAAATAGAAAATTATGTATTAGATCATAATCCACAAAATAAAATAAATATTAATGAGTTTATACTGATTTTAAAAAGAATAAGTTAAAAATGGGAGTAAAGTAACAATTCTTTCTTATAGAAAAATTAAAATTAATAAATGAAAGAGATGAGGAAAATAAGAAATTACCCCTAGGCAAACCTCACAGTAATAATGCAGAGAAGATCTGTTGATGGATACTGAACACTTGGGTAAAAGTTGCAAGTGAAACAAAGTATTTGCATGCTCAAAGGTTCTTTCCCAAGATATTTATCAACTACAAAGGGAGAAATCATAATTTTATCATGCAGGCATATGGCAGACACCTTAACCAACTGATCAAATTAACAACACCGGTAATGAGAGATATTGACATTGTATATTCTCTCATACTATGCACTGAAAAGATACATCACTACTGTTGTATTCTTGCCAAAAATGCATAACCTCAATCTAATCATAAGTAAACATCAGACAACTGAGTCAAGGGACATTCAACAAATTAACTGACCAGGTCTCATCAAATAAATCAATGTCAAGAAAGATAAGAAAAGGATGAGGAACCATCACAGAGTGGAGCTGTTTAGGGAGCCATGACAACTAAATACAGTGTAGATTCCTGCATTGGATCTGGGAGCAGAAAATGGACAATAGGGAACATTTGTGTAAGGCCAGTGTTTTAGTTAATCATATTATACCAATGTTAATTTCCTGGTTTTAATAATTGTACTATGCTTATATAAAGTAGAGTAGTGCTTTTCAACTAAGGGTAAATTTTGCCCTTCAGAGGACTCTCGGTGATGTCTTTAGACATTCTGGTTCTCATGACTGAACAAGAGTGCTACTAACATCTAGTAGGTAGAAGCCAGAGATGCTTCTAGGGGAAGCGGAGTAAAGGTATATGTAAACCACCTACACTATTTTTACATCTTTCTTGTGCATCAAGATTATTTCAAAATTAAAAGTTAACATATTTTTAAAAAGACCTGCAAAATCTTCTGGATGTTGGACACTTTGCTCTGAGCCTTTATTCTCTCAATATCTTGATATCTTAAGGTCCATGTGTCTTTGAAGTTCCAAAGTCCAAATTTTCTCTCTCCAGCCTGGAGAGGTGACCAAATTCTCTGCTGAGTCCTTAGTTTTAGCTGTCACTTTCTGCTTGGATTCTCAGCTTCTTGCCTGGTATCAAGAACTGGCAAATACAAAGGCTGGATGTTGTAATCCCAGCATTTAGGGAGGCCAAGGCAAAAGGATTGCCTGAGCCCAGGAGTTCAAGGCCAGCCTGGGCAACATGGTGAGAGCTTGTTTCGACAATAAATCAAATAATTAGCCAGGAGTGGTGGTGTGCGCCTGTAGTCTTAGCTACTTGGAAGGTTGAGGCAGAAGTATTGTCCTGAGTCCAGCAGTTCAAGGTTGTAGTAGCCATGATAGTGCCACTGTACTCCGGCCTGGGCAAGAGAGTGAAACTCAGAGAAAGCTGAGAGAGAGAGAGAGAGAGAGAGAGAGAGAGAGAGAGAGAGAGAGAGAGAGAGAGCGCGTGAGAGCGCAAGATCAAGCAAATGCAGACTTCACTTCTTCCACTGAGTTCCTGTTTTCCCCAGGGATATGGCTCCTCAATCCTGGTAGCATTGGCAAATCCTACAAGCATTTTTAAAACAAATTTAATCTAGATTTCCTATTTGTTCCCAGTGGGACTATTGGTTTTCCACAAGCTACTCAATCATGGCTGAAAGCAGAAACTTCCCTTTGCCATTTGATTTAGCAGCTTTAGTGAGGTATAATTTACATAACAAAATCCACTTGTTCAAGTATACGATTCAGTAATTTTTAGTACATTCACTGAATGATGTACTATAATATATAACTATAATCCAGATTTAGAACATTTTCTTCAACCCAATGCATTTCTTATGCTCTTTTGCTGTTAATTTTCATTTCTACCCCAGCCTCAATCACTAATTTACTTTCTGTCTCTATAGACTTACCCTTTCCAGACTTTTCATATAAATGCAATCATACAATATGTGGTTTTTGTGACTAGCTTCTATCACATCATGCTTTTGAGGTCCATCAATTTTGTAGTAGCCATCAGTACCTTCTTTTTGTTCTCAAATAGTGTTTATTTTATGGATGTACAGTATTTTGTTTATGTATTCATTAGTTGATATACATTTGGTTACGAATAATGCTGTTATGAACATTTGTGTACAAATATTTGTGTGAACACATGTTTTTATTTCCCTTGAGTAGATACCCAGGAGTGAAATTGCAGGATCATAAGGTAAATTTATATTCAACTTTTTCAGAAAATGCTAAACTTTTTCAAAGTGGCTGCAGCATTTTACATTCCCACCAGTGATGTATAAAAATACCAATTTCAAAGCCAGGCTCGGTGGCTCAGCCTGTAATCCCGTGCCTTGGGAGGCTGAAGTGAGTGGATAGCCTGAGCTCGCGGGTTCGAGACCCTCCTGGGCAACTTGGTGAGACCTCATCTCTACAATAAATCAAAAAATTAGCTGGGTGTAGTAGCGCACTCCTGTAGTTCCAGCTACTTGTAAGGCTTGAGGCAGAAGGAACGCCGGAGCCCAGCAGGTTGAGGCTGCGGTGGCCGGGAGTGGCCACTGCACTCCAGTCTGGGCGACAGAATGAGACTCCAACTCAAAAGAAAAAAAAAACAACAAAATTTCTCCATATCATCATCAAAACTTGATATTATCTGACTTTTTGATTATGGTGATATTAGTAGACATGAAGCAGTACCTTACTGTAGCTTTAATTCATAGTTGCCAGGTAATTAATAATATTGAGCCGCTGTTCATGTGCTTATTGGCCATTTAAAAATATCTTCTTTGAGTAACTTTCAATTTGACTCTTATCTATTTTTTATTGGACTATCTATCTTCTCAATATTTAGTTATAACAATTTCTTAAATCTTTTAGGATATATGATTTGCAAATATTTTCTTCCAATCTGTGGCGTGGCTTACTTTTAATGGCATATTTGGAAGTAAAAAGATTTTAATTTTGATTCAGTTTAATTTATCAACTTTTTATTTTATCACTTGTGCTTTGCTTATTTATCTAATAAATCTTTGCCTAACTGAGGTCACAAAATTTGCTGTTATGTTTCTTTGAGGAATTTTATAGCATTTGGTCTTATATCTAGGATAAGAATCCACTTTGAATTAATTTTTGTGTGTGGTGTGAGGTAAGGGTCTCTCTAAATCAGTCTTTCCATGTAGATATTGGTTGTTGCATCACAATTTGTTGAAAAGTCTATCTTTTCCCAACTGGGTTGCCTTCATTGATTTTTAAATACGATTGTCACTTCTGCTTAATTTTCTAATTTCTTGTCCTGGCATAAAAAAGACACTTATTTAAATATTATTTTAACTTTTATTCAATCACTTTACTGAACCATTTTTACTTGCTGTATTGTACTTTTTTCATATAGAGTAAAAATGATCTTCAACTAGTGATAATTTCATATATTCCTTTCCAATAACTGTATTCTGCATATATTGTTATTGCATTGATTTGGACTTTCAAAGTAATATTAGAAAAAATAAGACATGAATTCCTATCTTATTCTTGATTTTACTGGAATACCTCTGGCATGTCACTATTTAGCATAAACTATTTGCTGTGAGTTTTGGAAGATATTCCCCAGATTGTTTAGGAAATTTCTTACTATCCTAGCTTGCTACATATTATTCAAAAAACAGAAACAGCTGTTGAATAATACTTATTTTGTTTTTGCATCTGATGAAATGCTTATGTGAAATTTCTTTTTGACAATTAATATCATAAATCATGTTAGCAGACATCCTAGATTTGAATTATAGTGTGGAAGAAACCCACTTCTTCAAAGTACTAGTCTTTTTTACTTTCTCTGATTCAATATGTTAATACTTAGAATTTCTTTAACCTATATTAATAAGTAAGGTGAAACTGTACTGTTCAGTTTTTCCTATATTTATCTGGCTTTGTTTTTCATACTATGTTAGCTCCATACATTTATTTTGAAAGTTCTCCATATTTTTCTATGTTACAAGACAGTTTAAATGACATAAAGAATTATATATTTCTTAAAAGTTGATAAATAATCTACGCCTGAAAACCTTTTGTGATAGATATTTGATACACTTTTAAATTTCTTTTAAAATATTGGTATGATAGGGTTTTTTTTTTACACTTTTCCTGTTTTTGAAGATAATTTTAGTAACATGCTTTCCTAAAAAATAATCTTTTTTATTTGTTTTATGATAGGCATAATATGCATATATTATTTTTTAAGATTATAACATTTTCATGTTTATTTGCTTGTTATCCACTTTTCCCATCTGTAGGTAAAGTGGTATGTTTATATTCTTTATCTCTCTTAATTTAGTTTTTTGTCCAAAGAACTTCTATTTTGCTTTCCATTAATTTCTGGTGCTTATTAATCTTTAAGTCTTTATATCTCTACATTTTAGTATATAAAAAAAACTTGCTCAAAATAAGTTTGCTGAATGAATAAAGGGAATCAAACCACAGTTTCCTTGGAGGATATAGAAACTTCAGAAAGCATGTTTTTCAAAATGGAGAAAGCAGTAGAAGCAGAGAAGCAGAAAAAGAGATGTATAAGCAATCGTATATTTCTCAGACATTTCTCAGTTCCCAAGTTACTTCCATAGCTAAACTTTTCATAAACATTAAAATCTTTCCTTTTGCAGAGTAGAGTCTATTTTTACCATCTAAATATCAAATGTTGCTTCTCTTTGGCTACTTAAATTGCCCTTGTTTTGAAAAATACTCAATCAACTCATCATTTATAAGTAGTGTGACTTGAAAAGCATTCAGACTTTTGGAGAAACTCCCAAGGACTTTGGAATTTAAAAAGACACTAAATACTCTGCCCTCTGCAAGGCACATTGGAGATGGAATGGAGCGTGAGGATGCAATGAAGCTGTGCAAAGGCAGTGCCTTGCTTGTTTCTTTGCCAAGTGAAAACTTCATCGTCTATTATTGAGTAACTTCATACTTCTCAGTTCCCCTTTTCATACTCTAGAACTCCTCTGGAAAAGCAGCATCTGCAGTTGTGCCTGGGCAGGCATGGGGGGCTTTGAGAGGGAGGTAGAGGAGGTGGGAGGGTGAGGAGAAGGAAAAGCCTCCAAACATCCCACCTGCCCAGGAACAAGGGGAGAGAGCCATATCCTATGTCCTTATACTAACTCCAGGCTCCCAACTGAAACATCTTGACAAAGTGTATGCTGTTGAATGTTACCCCCCTTTTTGGAGATATTAAGCACTATCCCTTTTGCTTTGCCTCCATTTCCGTGGACAGAATGTCTGTCTGCAAAGCTGATTGCATTGGGAGGTTAAGTCTGATGATTCCGCAGACTTGGAAATAAAGGGGTCAGCATTGCATATAAACCAAATTCACCCCTGCAGTTCTTACCTGGAGTCACATTTTTGGTCTGAAGGGAAAAAACAAACAAACAAATGAAAAAACATACTTGCTACATCCCCCAAAATGGCCACAGTTAAAAAAATTTCAGAACCCTGTTACTCCTGAATTATTTGTCTGCTGCTTTGATCCAGCCTGTGGGGGCGGGGAACGGGCCAAGGGGAAGCAAAACCCCACAGGTGGGCCTTTCATTTCAAGAGCCAGGAGTTCTCTTTAAAACACGTGTGAGAGGCCACTGGAAAAAATTGCAAGTCCTTCTCTTCAAAGTCATGCAGAGCAGAAGTGACCCCAGACCTAAAAATCCGGGCCCTGTACAACTTGAACTTTCTCAGTCACCGATTTTCATTTTTTTTCCTCCAGGGATTAGACTGAAGTTGCACATAAAAGGACTTTTAAAGTCAGCTTGCCATTAGCCTCTCCCTATGAAATTTCTAGCGTGGTCATTACCGTTCACTTAGCAACACTCCAGCGGCGGGGGCAGAAAAGTTGCCTATTGCTCCCACAAAAGCAAACGATCTTTTCCGAGGCAGGCGGTGCATTACTGAGTCATTTTACCTCCCGCCTCGGCCCATCCACGCTGAAGTCGGGGGGACCCCCGAGCGCGGCTCCCGGAGCCGAGCTCCCAGTCTGGTGGACCCCCAGGCGGGGTCCCTGGGAGCGCAGGTCCTGCGCCCGCATCTGCCGCGCGCCCCCGGCCTCGGAGGCGAGCGCAGACCCGGGCCGGGCACAGGTCTCGGGCCATCCATCACTCGATCTCCCGCGGCGAGGAGACCCTGGGCAGGGTGAACCTGCCGTGACTCCGCGGGTCTAGACGCCCCTCCCGCCCCGGCGCTATCAGTCACCGCCGGGTGAACTCCACTTCACCTCCCGACCTCGCGCTCAACCCGGACACACAGGGAAGTGTGAAGCGGCCTCCCAGGGTCCGGGGCCTCTCTCCCGCCCAGCCCTGGCCCCAACCCACATCAAACGCGCGCACGGTGACCCCTGACGCCGCCGGGTGTCCCTGCACGTGCACGTGCGCTCGCCCCGCTGCAGAGCAGCCCCGGGTCGTCGCAGGTCCACTCCCCCAGCCGGGCCCCAAGGTGAGGCCGCAGTGAGGACAAAGGAAGACAAAACCATCTTGCCACCTGCCAGTTTCTGGGAAAGGAAATCTGCCCAAAGCCTTCCTCTTTCTTAAGTCTAAAAGGCCCCCAGGATTGCTTCTCCCCCCAGCCTCATAGCGCAGCGCAGAGGCGGCTCCTCAGCCTCCCTGATGAGGAGCCAGCTGTCCAAGTGGACCTCAGATGGACACATGATTGTTGGCATTGCCCCACTTTGAAAAGGCTGAATGAGGATGTGCGGAAAAACTCAAGGACTTCTTTTACCTGTACTGTGTTTCCAAAGAATGGATGCTAAAAAGAAAACGAATTCCTGGAAGAGGGTCTGACTCTTCCAGGTCTCTCCAGAGTGAAGTAGGGGTCTCCACTCTCCTTCCTAGCTGCCTCCCCTTTGTCCTTCCCTCCCTGAGCTAGAAAGCCCCACGACTCTGACCATGTCATTGTCTCACCCATCAACTTGTAAAATATAATATACCCGAGCGTTTTCAGAGATATCATTTAATTCCTCACCGGAGGCATTTCCTTAGGGCGATTTTAGGAGTCTATGGACTCTAGGGAAGGAACTACTTAAACGCTTTCTTTTGTGTCGCTCTCTCTGACTATAAAACATTGGAGGTAAGTAAAGTTCGTTGTGAGAAGTGCTTTTCTTCAGTTAGAGAGAGAAGCTATTTAAGGTTGAAATACCCAGATGGAGAGATTTAAATAGGGGAGGTACTCCCTGATGGCCGTGGAGCCTGAGGTCCCCTCAACCCCCCCAAAAAACAATCTCGGGGAGGTTGGAAAGAGACCTTCAGGCGTGCTGTGGTCAGGACTGAGGCTGTCCTGAGAATCCTGTGGGCAGAGAACCCACCCAAGAATATGTCCAGACAGCCACTATATGCTGAGGTGGAGGTCCCAGGGCAGAGCCCTTAGGCCCAATACTTCCACTTGTAAGCATTTATTCAAGAGAAAAAAAATATATATGTCCACAAAAAGCATTATAGTCTGGGCGTGGTCGCTTAAGCATATAGTCCCAGCACTTCAGGAGGCTGAGGTGAGAGGATGGCCTGAGCTCAGGGGTTTGAGACCAGCTTGGGCAACTTGGTGAGACCTCGTCTCTACAAAATCAAAACTCTCCAACACTCTCCAACAAACACAAGGACTTCATGGTAGAATTCAGTGTCCAGTTGCATACAACTTCTAGGAAATGAAATTTCTGGATAAAAGTAACACCATTACTTCAAAGCTACTAGTGAAACTTTATTAATATATATCTATATAGATATATATTAATCACTGAAAAATGGCCTTAAACCACCAACATGTGGATTCTACAGCCATTTGATGATTTAGTTTCTATAAATGTGAGCATATTTCAGTCTTCTTAAGACCTCAAGTTATGATGATATTTCAAGTTATGTTGTACTCTATTTGCTGTATTGTAATCATTGTGAATGTAGGTACATTGAGGACATAATTAGTCCTTAGCATGAATAAAAGTCATGGTATAATTGCACTTTCTATCTCAAGACTTATAATTGAATAATTTGACATAGGTACAAATTATGGCTTCATAGTTTTCTATTCATATGTTACATACCAGTTCAAATTTATGAAAGAGCAATTATAAACTTTATTAATTAGATTACTGCTGTTTTAAAAATAATCATTTATTTTGAGTTATTGGTGGTTATCAATATAATGTTTTTAAATACTTAAACATATTTGAATTTTACAAGAATAGATAGAATTTCACTTTCTTCCTGGATCTAAGTCCAAAACGAGCAAGATCTTCCTTAAGCTAAAACTATTTGTGCTTTAAAATGATAATGCAAGCAATATCCTACTTTAGAATTTTACTTGTTGTTATGTCTTAGTCATAAAATGATTTATTAAAAGGTAAGTAAATAATTATAAAGGCTGAAGTGAAAAAGACTGACAACACTAAATGTTGGTGAGAATATGGAACAACTGGAACTCTCAGACATAACTGATAAGTTATGTACATTAAATTTAGAAAACTGCTTGCAATTTCTTAACAAGTTAACTTTACTTGCACCACCTTGTTACTTTATGGCCCAATACTTCCACTTGTAAGCATTTATTCAGGAGAAAAAAATGTATGTCCATAAAAAGCATTATAGGATGGGTGTGGTGGCTCAAGTATATAGTTCCAGCACTTCAGGAGGCTGAGGCAAGAGGATTGCCTGAGCTCAGGGATTTGAGACCAGCCTGGGAAACATGGTGAGACCTCAAAAATAAGCCAGGCATGGTAGCATGTGCCTGTAATTCCAACTACTTGGAAGGCTGAGGCAGAAGGATTGCCTGAACCCAGTAGGTTGAGGCTGTGGTTGCCATGAGTGTGCCACTGCACTCCAGCCTGGGTGACAGAGTGAGACTCCAACTCAAACAAACAAAAAGCGTTATACATACAAAATGTTCACAATAGCTTTATTCATTATATCTAGAAATGGAATCATATCAGGTATCCCAAAACAGAAGGAAGGATAATCAAATTTTGTATATTCATGCAATGGATACAGAGACATAAATAAATGAACCCTGATACAACACATGAATGGATGGATCTAAATAATATTATGCCTAATGAAAGAAGCCAGACATAAAAGACTATCGTACAAAACAATTTCTTTTTTCTGAGTTTCTAGAATAGGAAAAACTAATCTATGGAAACTGAAGTCAGAATTGTGAGTGCTTCTGATGGGAAGATTTTGTGGGAGGGGGCATGAAGTGTCTTTCTATATCTTGATAGAATTGTGATTTCACAGGTGTATGCATTTGCTAAAAATCACTAAACTGCATGCTTAATGTTGTACACTGCATTATATGTAAGCTATTCCTCAATAAGAAATATGAAAAAGAGAAATATTCATATAAAAACTAATATAATGAAGGCGGAATTCTGAAGCTCTTGTGGAATACGATACTTCAGAAAATGGATAAAGAATAACTGGAGTGAATTTTGAAAGAAGAGGAGGCAGATAAAGGGAAAAATCTCAAAATCAAAGAATTTGTTGAGTGGTAGAATTGCAATATCAATCATTGTTTAGAGTTACATTCCCCAAAATGTGTTCATTAGGGTATTGAAAGTTAATCTGTGCAAAATAATTCCAAGGTCATAAATCTGGGAAATCAAGTTAAACCAAGTTAAATAGGATTCCTTCTCTGGGATTTCTCAAACCTTTAAAATGCTAATCTTTTGTATAGACCTTGTTATGGGTTCATTATCTGTTAACATGACTTTATTTGGAAATAGGGTTTTTGTAGATATAATTAGTTAGGATGAGGTCATACTGTATTTAAAGTGGGCCTTTAACACTGTATGACTGTTTTCTTATAAGAAGAAGAGAGAGAAACACCAGCTAGAGGATGGCCATGTGAAGACAGAGGTAGAGATTGAAATGATACATCAATAAGCCCAGGAAGGTTAAGTAATGCTAGAACCACCAGCAGCTAGAAAAGACAAGGAAGGATTCTTCTGTAGGTTTCAGATAGAGCTTGACCCTGCTGACATCTTATAGACTTCTCACCTTCAGAAACTGTGAAAGAATAAATTCCTGTTGTTCTAAGCTACTCAGTTTGTGATACTTTGCTATGTCAGGCACAGGAAACCATACTATCCTCTAAAGAAAGAGATATAATGGTCTCTCTTTTCCCAGACTGATTTGATCATATAATCTTCTCCATTTTCCATGGCATTTCATGAGTGTTTGGTCAAGCCAGCATGGTAACCCCTGCCTGCTTGAATGGCTTTTACTTTAACTCTTCAGCTTATTCTTGCATACCTTCAGGGCATTGTGGTGTGCAGAATGATGGCCCCCAAAGATGTCCACTTCCTAGCTCTGGGGCCTGGGAATATGTAGGATACATGGCAAAGGGAATTAAGGGAGCAGATGGAATAAGGTTGCTGATCAGTAGACTTTAAACCAGGGAGGTTATCTAGGTGGGCTCAATGTAATCACAAGAGTTATTGAAAGTAGAAGAGGGTGCTTAAGAGACTAAGAGCATACATAAGTCAGAAGACAGGACTGAAGATGTAGGAAGGGGCTGTAAGCCAAGGATTGTGTGTAGATTCTAGAAGCTAGAAAAGGAAGGAATAATTCTCTTCTTCAGCATCCAGAATGGAACACACTCTCCCTATATCTTGATCTTACCCAGTGAGACTCGTGTTTGATTTCTGACCCTCATTACAGTAAGATGGCAAATTTGTGTTGTTTCTAGCCTCTAGGTTTGTGTAATGAGTTATATTGACAATAGAAAGCTAATGTATGCACTTTATGTCAAATAGTTCTTTCTTGATTTTTTACAACATTTGATGATGGCAAATATTTGATGTGGAATGCTTGAATTATAATTTTTTTAGAATATTGCTCCAGAATATCTATGTTGCATGAATTTCTCTCATTTCATACTCAAGAAAATACTATGTACATAGTTTGCAACATGATAAGAATAATAACGTGTAAAACTATTTCTCCCGGTGTTTTTTTCCTTTTCTTCGAGAAGATTATATATTAGCAGTAGGTTTATAATTTTCCTGCTTTAGATCAACATTGTGTTCATGTTGCTATTTTTAGGAGCTTGAGATCATTTGAATCATTTAAAGTGATTGGAAGTGTAGTGGTGAAAACATGATGTTGGTTCCTTCTAATTTATCATGGAGTTCCTGTATTATCATGTTGGAGCACTTGCTCTAGTAGTTTCCTTTTGCCACCCTCTCCTCCCTCTTCTCCGAGTCCCTTATTATCTGAGCTCCCAGATTTCCTGCTCTGTGTGAACTTTGACATCTCTGTCTACCAACTGTAGGACACACAAGTTTCATAATGACTACTGTTTTAGTCCATTTGGGCTGCTATGACAAAATGCCATGGACTAGATGGCTAATAACCAACAGAAATTTATTTCTCACGGTTCTGGAGGCTGAGACGTCCAGGATCAAGGCACTGGCAGATACAGTGCCTAGTAAGGGTTGCTTCCTGGTCACATTGTGTCCTCAGGTGGTGAAAGGGGTGAGGGAGCTCTCTGGTGTCTTTTTATAAGGTCACCAATTTCATTTATAAAGGCTATACCCGTCTAATACCATTATACTGGGGATTAGGATTTCAACGTAAGAAATTGAGAGGGACACATTCAGATCATAACAGTCACTTTATCAGAATTTGATAGTCCCCATGGTTAGGATCTACCTAGACAGTACTCCTAAATGCAAATCAACAAATAATTTAACTATATTGCACAGAGTTGAGTGTGACGGTGAGATAAGACTATTAGATTTTTAAGGTAAGTGTTGAAAGACGATTCCCTACCTTCCTTCATGAAGATAATAGAAAAAAAAGCAAGTTACTCTGTCCTAATGCAAACAAGTTTCTCAGAAAATTGAAAGGGGTAAGAGTGATGCTGTGAACTGAGATGCTTCTTAATATCTACCTCTTTTTCTTCATCTTTTTTTTCTTCATTGAGATAGTCCTCATGGCAAAGGAGTAATTTCCGAGCACCTACAGATAAAGCCCACAGCAGCTAAGCTTCCTGAAAACGAGGGTTTTTGTCTGTCACAAAATTCATGAGGATTTAGCCATCAGCACACCAACATATCTAACTGTATTCTAACAGGGAAATAATGATTCAAGTAACTCATCAGAGAACTGACCTGTCCTCCTAGCCCTTTGTTGTGTTCACCTTGGGGCTTGGCTCTCTGGCCTGCTTGTGAAGCTCACCACGTGGCATCACTTCTCAAATAGACTGTCAACAAGCCACCCAATAAGCATACAGTAGAGGTCACTGAGAAAATATGAGGAAAATGTACATGCACAACATACGTGTGCATGCACAATGTTCACATATGCAACAATACTTACATGCACACACAACACATAATACATGCACAATAAATAACCTACACATGCATACACACACACACACACACACACACACACACACACACACACACACACACACACACGGCTTCACTGAATGGTGGAGCAACTACATTGTGGAAGGCCAGAGAAAAACATTTAGTCCTCCTCAGTTGGAGAAGCAGAGTGAATTAAGGCAGAGCCTGCCTCTACCTGAGAATCCGGGGAGGGTAAGATGTACACATCCACATTCACTTCACAGACCCGTCACTTTTCCCACTGTGAGTGTTGCTGATGTTGCCTTTGGTATTGTTTGGTAGAAGGGCTGGAGATGTCCCTCTTAGGAAGCCCAGTGTACTTAGAAATGGTGTAAGCCATTTTTTTTCCTGGGCAAGAGGGCTCTGCGCCTGCTGGATCAGCCTATGATTTTTGGGTGAGCATAGGGTGACAAATTAGGAAGGGTGTGCTCAAAGGTTATTCAAATATTTCAAATAAAGCATATTTGAGCAAGGAAAGGCCAGGGAACACTAATCAAATGTCAGCACCAAGACACTTTGTAGGCTATTTCTTGTATGTGTTTGCTGAACGGCAGTCTGGCTTAGGCTCTGTGGGACATGTGATTGCCCCAGTGTGAAGAAACATGTAGAGAATTAAGCATGGGAGGCCCCAGAAGCACTGGGGATATAAGATGGAATACAGTGGACAAGATGTGCTTGGAAATAGCCTAAAGTCATCCCTCTGAAGCAGATACAAAGGGATGTATGACTGTGTTGACTGACAGGGCCGGAGTCTATTTCCGTGCTTGCCCCTCTTGGGAAAGTTAGACTAAAAGAGGAGAAATATTTTGCATAAAAATGATTTTCGCAGAGTAATGACTGAAATGATAATATGCTGTCAATGGGCATCATCGTGGTAATGAAATATCATCCTGTAGTTTCATGCAATGCGCCATGTTCCCCCAGAAGCATTTTTTCCCTCCCAGCATCAACCTCTCGGACCCTTTCTGATCTCCCTCACTGAGGAGTCTTCCTTCTTAAGGGAAAGCCAAGCCAGCGATGTTGCCTTTCTCTCCTTCAGCTACTATCAAAACAGTGCAGCAGCCCCAGTCACAGACTCAAGAGTCTTTTGACAGCAGCAATTAAGCAACTTAATTAATGAGTGAATAAAAATGATAATATTTACTGAACGAGAGCATCCTGTTTTGCATTTTTATTCAAACTCTGCACCTGAAGAACACCACTGAGGAGCTCTCCCTGCCCCCCTGTCGTGAAAAGTCTCTTCTTTCTTTCTTTTCTCTGTTGCTCTGTCTCTCTCTCTCTACTCTCTTTCTCTGTTTCTTTCTCGTTCTCTCTTGCTTCCTTTGGTTTTGGCCTTATAATCACCCCAAGGGTAATATACACAGTGTAAGATACACACAATGCTAATCATTTTCCTGTTTCCGAGGGAAATAAACTTCTATCGTTGTCCTGGTCTTAGTTCACCCTGAAAAAAACCTCATTTATACCTGAAGGACAATTTCATGATACTTTTCTGAGGCTGAACTTTACATCAAAGTGGGTGATTAATTACTGATAAGGGTATAATAAAACATTAATGCATTTTGTAATTAGCCAGCTTAGGAATGACATGTCCCATCTCCTCACGAGTGACATGCTCACAAGTACATGCACACACATGCGCATGCACACCCAAATGCACACACACAGAGAACTTTCTTTTAAAAAAATTCTTTATTTGGCTATTAATCTCAGCAGTGCCCTCAATGCATTACATTCTTTTTAAAAGCCACATATATTTTCCTCAATGAAATATATAATCCATCTTGAGTGTAAGGAAGCCCCATACATAATTATTTCATCGTGACAGACAGTGAGTTTTCCAGCTATTATTTTTGACGGTGCTGTCATGGATGCCAAATGTATATTGTGGGAGCCAGCCAGAGTCGGGAAAACCCACCTGGAGAGCAGCTCCTTTTTTCTCTCAGGAAAGGTTCCCCAAGTTTGACAGGCCCACCATTCTGGTTAAGCTTAATTAGTCAAGAGAGAAAAATAACTGACTTCAGAGTCTTACGTTTGGGGCTCCCCCCTTTTTTCCCCTTTCCACTCAAAATGTGACATTCTTTGGAGAAGATGAAGTTCCAAGTGGGATCAGTGATTCATGCTTTCCACCTCTCATCATCCTCACGTGGGACCCACTTCACAAGGCCCATCTTTTGTCTACCCGGTGCCTCGCAGAACTGCCAAGATGGCCCAAGGAGCTGAAGATTCTGCATCGGCAGAACTGGGTGTAACGACTCTTTGAGGAAAAGGGATGTATTTCAGTATAAAACTGGTTAAGATGGAAGCACATTGGATTTGGGTTGGCTGGAAGAAAATGTCACCCCAGCAGTGGTGTGCAGTAGAGTGAGGGCATTAACAGCCCGCAGGTTTTGTGTCTGTGTCTATACATCTTGCCTGTGCCTGTTCATGTAGGTGCTGGACTTGGCCAAGTGACCTGTTCTGGCCAAGGGGACAGTAGCCAGCTCCACACAAGTGGAGTTTTCTTTTTTGAGTTGGAGTCTCTCTCTGTCGCCCAGACTGGAGTGCAGTGGCTGCTCCCAGCCACCGTAGCCTCGACCTGCTGGGTTCCGGCGATCCTTCTGCTTCAGCCTTCCGAGTAGCCGGAATTACAGG